>NW_026019655.1:0-10836 GCF_900185275.1 Solanum verrucosum
GGATTGAGACTCAGTCTTTAGTCTCAGCGGGCCGCTTATTTCTGGATGTAGTGGACCATGCCCGCACTATCGAGCAGCTCCGTCGCGAGGCCCAAGGGTGCAGCGGCAAGAGAGCTAGACAGGAGGATAGCCATGATAGGCGCCGTTTCAGACCCCGAGAGTCTTATGATAGATCTCAGCAGAGGTTTCAGTCGGGTCAGTCTAGTAGCCCCTTCCAGGCTTCTCTCCAGGCATCGGAGGGTGATCAGCACCGCCATATTGGTTTTAGTGCCGGTCCTAGTCGAGGCCGAGATAGTTCACAGATGGATTCTTCTGGCCGGGGTAGCCGACCTCCAGCTCTCAGTCGACAGTCCCAGGGGTGTGGGGAGTTAGATCATTGGGCCCGCGAGTGTCCCCATCGCAGGTTAGCCTTACCCCCTCCACAGGCAGTTAGGCATGCGCCAGCACCTCCAGCTAGAGGCAGAGGCCAGGGACAGGACCGTAGGGGTGGTCACCAGGGTATACGGGGTGGTCCCCGAGGAGGCAGATTAGGGGGCAGAGCCGATGCACAGGGTAGGGGAGTCCAGGCCCACTTTTATGCAGCTCCAGCTAGAGCAGATGCTGAGACCTCGGACGACGTGATCACAGGTACAGTGTTATTATGCCAGCAGCCCGCCTTGGCTTTATTTGATCCAGGCTCTACTTTTTCGTATGTTTCTGTTTACTATGCCTCTCGATTGAGTATGATGTCTGAGCCTCTGGTAGCGCCGTTGCGTGTGTCGACCCCCGTGGGTGAGTCTTTAGTAGTGGATCAGGTATTTCGATCTTGCTTAGTTACTATCCAGGGGCGTGACACCCGGGCTGACCTTATATTGCTTGACATGGTTGATTTTGATGTGATTCTGGGCATGGATTGGTTATCCCCTTATCGCGCTGTTTTAGATTGCTTTTCTAAGACCGTTACCTTAGCCATTCCTGGTATTCCTCCGGTGGTGTGGCAGGGATCTCGTGGTAGCACACCAGTCGGGGTTATCTCTTTTATTCGTGCTAGGAGGCTAGTGGCTAGCGGATGCTTATCATATTTGGCCTATGTACGTGATGTGAGTAGGGAGGTTCCTCCGGTTGAGTCAGTTCCTGTTGTTCGTGACTTCATAGATGTGTTTCCTACTGATCTACCTGGCCTACCCCCAGAGCGTGATGTTGATTTTCCGACTGAGCTTGAGCCAGGTACTCGGCCTATTTCTATTCCGCCATATCAGATGGCTCCTGCAGAGCTCAAGGAGCTCAGTGTTCAGCTTCAGGATCTCTTGGGTAAGGGATTTATCAGACCTAGTGTATCACCTTGGGGTGCCCCAGTCCTCTTCGTGAAGAAGAAGGACGGTACTATGCGATTGTGTATTGACTACAGGCAGCTGAACAAGGTGACGGTGAAGAACCGTTACCCCATGCCTCGTATTGATGATTTGTTTGATCAGCTTCAGGGTGCCGTGGTATTTTCTAAGATTGATTTAAGATCCGGCTACCACCAGTTGAGGATTAGGGCAGCGGACGTCCCTAAGACCGCATTTAGGACTCGTTATGGCCATTATGAGTTCTTGGTGATGTCGTTTGGGTTGACTAATGCCCCTGCCGCCTTCATGGACTTGATGACACGTGTGTTCAGGCCATACCTTGATTTATTTGTCATTGTCTTCATTGATGACATACTGGTATACTCGCGGAGCCGGAGTGAGCATAAGCAACATTTGAGGATAGTGCTCCAGACTTTGAGAGATCAGCGGCTTTATGCCAAGTTCTCAAAGTGCGAGTTTTGGCTTGAGTCTGTAGCCTTCTTGGGGCACGTGGTGTCCAAGGAGGGTATTAGGGTTGATCCGGCGAAGATTGAGGCTATTCGTGATTGGCACAGGCCCACCTCTGTGACTGAGATTCGTAGCTTCGTCGGATTGGCAGGCTACTATAGGCGTTTTGTTGAGGGATTTTCTACTATAGCAGCGCCTTTGACTCGGTTGACTCGCCAGGATGTTCCCTTTGTTTGGTCAGAGGAGTGTGAGGCGAGCTTTTTGAGGCTCAAGGAGTTATTGACCACCGCTCCTATATTGACTCTTCCAGTTGAGGGCGAGGGCTTCACGGAATATTGTGACGCATCCGGCGTTGGTTTGGGTTGTGTATTGATGCAGCAGGGTCGGGTTATTGCTTATGCGTCGAGGCAGCTTAAGATTCATGAGCGCAACTACCCCACCCATGACTTAGAGTTGGCGGCGGTAGTTTTCGCACTTAAGATTTGGAGGCACTACTTGTATGGAGTTCGATGTGAGATATATACCGATCACAGGAGTCTTCAGTACATCATGAGCCAGAGGGACCTTAATTCGAGGCAGCGTCGTTGGATTGAGCTCCTGAAGGACTATGACTTATCTATTCTCTATCATCCGGGCATGGCGAATGTGGTAGCGGATGCCTTGAGCCGAAAGGCAGTGAGTATGGGTAGTCTATCATTCTTATCTGTTGCGGAGCGACCATTAGCTTTGGACATCCAGTCCTTAGCTAACCGGATGGTACGGCTTGATATCTCTGATTCCCGGTGTGTACTAGCTTATGTGGATGCTCAATCATCTCTGTTGGATCGGATTCGCAGCCGTCAGTTTGAGATACATTGAGGAGCCAGTTGCTATTTTGGCCAGAGATGTCAGACGGTTGCGTTCCAGAGCCATTCCTGTGGTTAAGGTCCATTGGAGACATCGTCCAGTTGAGGAGGCTATCTGGGAGATCGAGCATGAGATGCGGGTACAGTTCCCCGGCTTATTTGAGCATTCAGGTACTTCTTGACTCTTACTTTCGCGGACGAAAGTTCGTTTAGTAGTGGATATTGTAATGACTTGAAAAGTTGACTTTGGTCAACCTTCTTGGAAGTCGTGTTCAGATGAAAATTCTGACAGCTAGGTTAGCTTCGGAATATCAATTTTGGTCTAGAACGACCCTTTGTTCACTTCCCGAGGCTTTAGATGGCAATTGTGGAATCTGGTTCAAAATGATACTGGGTGTGGGACCCACTTTTCATCGAAGCGAGCTCCAAATGGAAATTCCGCCTTCACCGTTGAGTCCGAAATATCATTTCCAATCAGATTCCATATAAGGTTTGTATTTTTCCGACTCCGAACGAGTCCGAAACATCGAAACTTAAGTTTGTAGGGTTGTAGAATTTTGACGCGGCGGTGACGTGGCAGAGCCACGTGACGACACGTGGCAGAGGAGTGAAATCTGGAAATTTCCAGAATTTAAGACGAAATTCGTCCATTTTTTTTTCCTTCAACTTCAACTTGAGATTGCTCCTTCTTTTTTAGTCCAAATTAAGTGATTCAAAAGGCAAACTTCAAGAGAATTTCGAGGGGAATCTAGCGGTGATCTCAGAAACGCGAGGGGAGGCTTCGTTTGAGGTAAGAAATCAATTTTTAGCCACTGCCAGGGTGATTTCCGGATGGTTTTGTTGTTGAATTTTGAATTGTGAGATCTTGATCATCGTAAGTCCGTTTTGAGTCATTCTTGAGGCTAACTTGTAGAGTTTTTCTCAAGGATCGTCGTGGTATAATCTGTTTGGGTTGAAAGGGTCTCGTTTTTCCGGAAATTGGTGATCTAGGGGCTGCTACTTTTAATTGTTGTGGCTGATTTGCGGTGTTGTAGGCTATGGTTTTCTCTCGTGAGATTGAGCATGTTTAGGCATTTGTTTATTGATTTGCTTGAGTATGGAGGGGTTCGGGTGTCGAGCATGCTAAATTTCTATAATTCCTGCCTTAGACCTTATTTCGGGAAAGTGTTTGATTATGACAGCATGTCTCTTGATATTATTGAATATCCATATTTTGTGGTGTATATGATAATATTGATTTGAAGTATATTTGGCCTTAGTCTAGGCTTAGACTAGTGTTGCCATAGACTTGCGAGGTTTCGGATGTCGTTGGGCAGTAGAACTTTTTCCGACGTCGTTTCGGACGGTCAGCTCCTTGTAGACTGATATAGCAGACTTGAGTCTGATAGTCTGAGCCTTAGCTAGGCGGTAACTCAACTTATGACCTTGTATCCATAATGCCCTGCTTTTCTATCGGCTACAAATACCCGGTTAAAGTCCGTGGTCTAGCTTACTCATTATTGGATACTTCCTCGGCGATTTGGGGTATATGAGGGTCGGACTAAAATGATTATTTATGGTAATCGGTTTGGTGATATTTCCCGCGACGTATGGTTGGATATTGATTCTTAGCTACAGTACCCGGTTAGAGTCCGTGGTCCAGCTTACTTATGTCCAGGCTTAGCTACAGTACCCGGTTAGAGTCCGTGGTCCAGCTTACCTGTGATCTGGTTTCGGCTACAGTACCCGGTTAGAGTCCGTGGTCCAGCTTACTTATGTCCAGGCTTAGCTACAGTACCCGGTTAGAGTCCGTGGTCCAGCTTACCTGTGATCTGGTTTTGGCTACAGTACCCGGTTAGAGTCCGTGGTCCAGCCCACCCGTGCCCGACCTTTGGCTACAGCACCCGGTTCGAGTCCGTGGTCCAGCCCATATAGGTTGACTCATTAGCTATAGTACCCGATTCGAGTCCGTGGTCCAGCTTGCACGTGGTGTATTCCCAATTCCTCACTAAAGCTTCAGTTTAGTCTTGATTATTCTCATCTGTAGGTTGAGGTTTTGGAGGTTGGAGAGATTCCGATTAAAGTCCGGGACGTAATGAGATCTTGGAATATAATTGGGAATGGTTCAGTTAAAAGTCCGGAATTTGGTAATATTGTGATAGACCTTCTAGCTCCATTATTTTACTTCAACTGCCAGTGCATCTGCCGGGCTTATGGGGGTCCGTGCAGGTGGTTTCTTTTATTGTGCACGAGCGTACCCGTCGGGTTTATGGGAGCCCGGCGGAGTTAGTTAGATTGCTTGTCTTTGTTGCCTGTACGCTCGTGTACATACCCCCCATTTTCTACTCTTTGCACTTGATGTGACCCTTTATTTGCATTTCAGTTTACTTTTGCTTATCTTGCTCAGTCGGCCGATGATGTCTACTGGGTACCTGTTGTTTTGGTACTCATGCTACGCTCTGCATCTATTTTGTGATGCAGGTCCGAGCACTAGTAGCCAGCGTTGATCGAGCTTAGAGTAGACTTATCTGGAGACGGGGGTGAGCACACGGCGTTTTGTACTATTTCAGTCTCCATCTGTATATATAGACTTGTCTTCTTCCTTTCGAGACAGTCCAGTCTCTGTTGTCCACTTTTGGGACTTGTACTCATTTTGTAGTAGCTCTGTACTAGTGACTTCCAGGTTCTGGGAGGGATCTTTATCTGTATATATGTTTTTGATTTGTGTCCGCCTGTTTATATTGTTATTTGCCTACTCTTGTTTAATTTCTACCCTCAGACCCATTACTTGTTGTTCCGGGTTACGGGTTGGCTTACCTGCTGGCGGGTTATAGTAGGTGCCATCATGACTTGGTAAATCGGGTCGTGACAAATTGGTATCAGAGCCCCAGGTTCGTCGGTCTCACTTGTACAGAGCTAACGTCTAGTAGAGTCCTGCAGATCGGTACGGAGACGTCCGTTACTTATCTTCGGGAGGCTACAGGATGTCTTTAGGAACGTGTCGTTTTTGTATCATTGTCGTGCATTGTGTGTCTTATCGATTTCTGAAATCTTACTTGTACCACTCTTTTATCGGGATGGCTCACACGCGTGGTAGGGCCCCAGCTAGGGGTAGAGGCCGACCTCGAGGTCGTGCCAGAGCTACAGCACCAGCCCAGGACCGAGAGCAAACTCCGGAGCCGGTGATAGAGCCACCAGCAGCTCCAGCACAGCAGCAGCCGATGGGCCCGGGACCAGCCCAGCCACCGCCTGAGCCTGTGGCAGCTCCAGATATACAGGCGATGCTCGTACAGATACTAGCTGCCATTGGGGGTATGCAGCAGGCCCCAGCTCCAGCCGTTCCGGTACCGCAGGGCCAGCCTACACCAGCGGTACCGGTTGTTCAGCAGCTAGCGGCACCGGTTGTTCAGCCTGACGATTTGGAGGGTGTCATGCCAATACGGGAGCAGAAGATGCTCGGGGTGTTCCTTAGACTATCACCGCCGAGGTTTTCTGGGGCAGTGGGGGAGGATGCCCACGAGTTTCTAGTTACTTGCCGCGAGCGGCTACAGACTTTGAGTTTAGTGGATTCGAGAGGGGCAGACTTCACCGCTTACCAGTTAGACGATCCCGCCAGGCAGTGGTGGCGTACATACTTAGAGACCAGGCCAGCTGGGTCTCCACCGGTCACATGGACTGAGTTTTCAGAGGCCTTCTTGGCCCGATTTATTCCCAGGAGCATCAGAGATCAGCTCAGAGATCAGTTTGCTCGGTTAGAGCAGGGCTCCATGACAGTATCAGAGTATGAGGCCCGATTTCACGAGCTCTCCAGGCATGCCGCCATGATATTACCTACTGATGAGGAGAGAGTTCGTTGTTTTGTTCGGGGTTTGAGACTACAGTTGCGGATTGAGACTCAGTCTTTAGTCTCAGCGGGCCGCTTATTTCTGGATGTAGTGGACCATGCCCGCACTATCGAGCAGCTCCGTCGCGAGGCCCAAGGGTGCAGCGGCAAGAGAGCTAGACAGGAGGATAGCCATGATAGGCGCCGTTTCAGACCCCGAGAGTCTTATGATAGATCTCAGCAGAGGTTTCAGTCGGGTCAGTCTAGTAGCCCCTTCCAGGCTTCTCTCCAGGCATCGGAGGGTGATCAGCACCGCCATATTGGTTTTAGTGCCGGTCCTAGTCGAGGCCGAGATAGTTCACAGATGGATTCTTCTGGCCGGGGTAGCCGACCTCCAGCTCTCAGTCGACAGTCCCAGGGGTGTGGGGAGTTAGATCATTGGGCCCGCGAGTGTCCCCATCGCAGGTTAGCCTTACCCCCTCCACAGGCAGTTAGGCATGCGCCAGCACCTCCAGCTAGAGGCAGAGGCCAGGGACAGGACCGTAGGGGTGGTCACCAGGGTATACGGGGTGGTCCCCGAGGAGGCAGATTAGGGGGCAGAGCCGATGCACAGGGTAGGGGAGTCCAGGCCCACTTTTATGCAGCTCCAGCTAGAGCAGATGCTGAGACCTCGGACGACGTGATCACAGGTACAGTGTTATTATGCCAGCAGCCCGCCTTGGCTTTATTTGATCCAGGCTCTACTTTTTCGTATGTTTCTGTTTACTATGCCTCTCGATTGAGTATGATGTCTGAGCCTCTGGTAGCGCCGTTGCGTGTGTCGACCCCCGTGGGTGAGTCTTTAGTAGTGGATCAGGTATTTCGATCTTGCTTAGTTACTATCCAGGGGCGTGACACCCGGGCTGACCTTATATTGCTTGACATGGTTGATTTTGATGTGATTCTGGGCATGGATTGGTTATCCCCTTATCGCGCTGTTTTAGATTGCTTTTCTAAGACCGTTACCTTAGCCATTCCTGGTATTCCTCCGGTGGTGTGGCAGGGATCTCGTGGTAGCACACCAGTCGGGGTTATCTCTTTTATTCGTGCTAGGAGGCTAGTGGCTAGCGGATGCTTATCATATTTGGCCTATGTACGTGATGTGAGTAGGGAGGTTCCTCCGGTTGAGTCAGTTCCTGTTGTTCGTGACTTCATAGATGTGTTTCCTACTGATCTACCTGGCCTACCCCCAGAGCGTGATGTTGATTTTCCGACTGAGCTTGAGCCAGGTACTCGGCCTATTTCTATTCCGCCATATCAGATGGCTCCTGCAGAGCTCAAGGAGCTCAGTGTTCAGCTTCAGGATCTCTTGGGTAAGGGATTTATCAGACCTAGTGTATCACCTTGGGGTGCCCCAGTCCTCTTCGTGAAGAAGAAGGACGGTACTATGCGATTGTGTATTGACTACAGGCAGCTGAACAAGGTGACGGTGAAGAACCGTTACCCCATGCCTCGTATTGATGATTTGTTTGATCAGCTTCAGGGTGCCGTGGTATTTTCTAAGATTGATTTAAGATCCGGCTACCACCAGTTGAGGATTAGGGCAGCGGACGTCCCTAAGACCGCATTTAGGACTCGTTATGGCCATTATGAGTTCTTGGTGATGTCGTTTGGGTTGACTAATGCCCCTGCCGCCTTCATGGACTTGATGACACGTGTGTTCAGGCCATACCTTGATTTATTTGTCATTGTCTTCATTGATGACATACTGGTATACTCGCGGAGCCGGAGTGAGCATAAGCAACATTTGAGGATAGTGCTCCAGACTTTGAGAGATCAGCGGCTTTATGCCAAGTTCTCAAAGTGCGAGTTTTGGCTTGAGTCTGTAGCCTTCTTGGGGCACGTGGTGTCCAAGGAGGGTATTAGGGTTGATCCGGCGAAGATTGAGGCTATTCGTGATTGGCACAGGCCCACCTCTGTGACTGAGATTCGTAGCTTCGTCGGATTGGCAGGCTACTATAGGCGTTTTGTTGAGGGATTTTCTACTATAGCAGCGCCTTTGACTCGGTTGACTCGCCAGGATGTTCCCTTTGTTTGGTCAGAGGAGTGTGAGGCGAGCTTTTTGAGGCTCAAGGAGTTATTGACCACCGCTCCTATATTGACTCTTCCAGTTGAGGGCGAGGGCTTCACGGAATATTGTGACGCATCCGGCGTTGGTTTGGGTTGTGTATTGATGCAGCAGGGTCGGGTTATTGCTTATGCGTCGAGGCAGCTTAAGATTCATGAGCGCAACTACCCCACCCATGACTTAGAGTTGGCGGCGGTAGTTTTCGCACTTAAGATTTGGAGGCACTACTTGTATGGAGTTCGATGTGAGATATATACCGATCACAGGAGTCTTCAGTACATCATGAGCCAGAGGGACCTTAATTCGAGGCAGCGTCGTTGGATTGAGCTCCTGAAGGACTATGACTTATCTATTCTCTATCATCCGGGCATGGCGAATGTGGTAGCGGATGCCTTGAGCCGAAAGGCAGTGAGTATGGGTAGTCTATCATTCTTATCTGTTGCGGAGCGACCATTAGCTTTGGACATCCAGTCCTTAGCTAACCGGATGGTACGGCTTGATATCTCTGATTCCCGGTGTGTACTAGCTTATGTGGATGCTCAATCATCTCTGTTGGATCGGATTCGCAGCCGTCAGTTTGAGATACATTGAGGAGCCAGTTGCTATTTTGGCCAGAGATGTCAGACGGTTGCGTTCCAGAGCCATTCCTGTGGTTAAGGTCCATTGGAGACATCGTCCAGTTGAGGAGGCTATCTGGGAGATCGAGCATGAGATGCGGGTACAGTTCCCCGGCTTATTTGAGCATTCAGGTACTTCTTGACTCTTACTTTCGCGGACGAAAGTTCGTTTAGTAGTGGATATTGTAATGACTTGAAAAGTTGACTTTGGTCAACCTTCTTGGAAGTCGTGTTCAGATGAAAATTCTGACAGCTAGGTTAGCTTCGGAATATCAATTTTGGTCTAGAACGACCCTTTGTTCACTTCCCGAGGCTTTAGATGGCAATTGTGGAATCTGGTTCAAAATGATACTGGGTGTGGGACCCACTTTTCATCGAAGCGAGCTCCAAATGGAAATTCCGCCTTCACCGTTGAGTCCGAAATATCATTTCCAATCAGATTCCATATAAGGTTTGTATTTTTCCGACTCCGAACGAGTCCGAAACATCGAAACTTAAGTTTGTAGGGTTGTAGAATTTTGACGCGGCGGTGACGTGGCAGAGCCACGTGACGACACGTGGCAGAGGAGTGAAATCTGGAAATTTCCAGAATTTAAGACGAAATTCGTCCATTTTTTTTTCCTTCAACTTCAACTTGAGATTGCTCCTTCTTTTTTAGTCCAAATTAAGTGATTCAAAAGGCAAACTTCAAGAGAATTTCGAGGGGAATCTAGCGGTGATCTCAGAAACGCGAGGGGAGGCTTCGTTTGAGGTAAGAAATCAATTTTTAGCCACTGCCAGGGTGATTTCCGGATGGTTTTGTTGTTGAATTTTGAATTGTGAGATCTTGATCATCGTAAGTCCGTTTTGAGTCATTCTTGAGGCTAACTTGTAGAGTTTTTCTCAAGGATCGTCGTGGTATAATCTGTTTGGGTTGAAAGGGTCTCGTTTTTCCGGAAATTGGTGATCTAGGGGCTGCTACTTTTAATTGTTGTGGCTGATTTGCGGTGTTGTAGGCTATGGTTTTCTCTCGTGAGATTGAGCATGTTTAGGCATTTGTTTATTGATTTGCTTGAGTATGGAGGGGTTCGGGTGTCGAGCATGCTAAATTTCTATAATTCCTGCCTTAGACCTTATTTCGGGAAAGTGTTTGATTATGACAGCATGTCTCTTGATATTATTGAATATCCATATTTTGTGGTGTATATGATAATATTGATTTGAAGTATATTTGGCCTTAGTCTAGGCTTAGACTAGTGTTGCCATAGACTTGCGAGGTTTCGGATGTCGTTGGGCAGTAGAACTTTTTCCGACGTCGTTTCGGACGGTCAGCTCCTTGTAGACTGATATAGCAGACTTGAGTCTGATAGTCTGAGCCTTAGCTAGGCGGTAACTCAACTTATGACCTTGTATCCATAATGCCCTGCTTTTCTATCGGCTACAAATACCCGGTTAAAGTCCGTGGTCTAGCTTACTCATTATTGGATACTTCCTCGGCGATTTGGGGTATATGAGGGTCGGACTAAAATGATTATTTATGGTAATCGGTTTGGTGATATTTCCCGCGACGTATGGTTGGATATTGATTCTTAGCTACAGTACCCGGTTAGAGTCCGTGGTCCAGCTTACTTATGTCCAGGCTTAGCTACAGTACCCGGTTAGAGTCCGTGGTCCAGCTTACCTGTGATCTGGTTTCGGCTACAGTACA
>NW_026019656.1:0-1685 GCF_900185275.1 Solanum verrucosum
AGGGAAAGAAGGTACAACGGTAGGATGGCAAAAATAGGGCAAAAAGAGGTTGAAAGCCTAGTGTAATGTCAAGGAGGGCAGAAAGTCACTAAGAAGTACCAAATGTACCACACCTGACCCTGAGCCTACGTTACAAGCCAAGAAAGTCCTATAGTGATCCTAGAGTCTAGTTTGGAGAGTCTAAGCAGCGAAAATAAGGGCAAGCCTATGGTACTGAGCACTAACTGTACTTGAAGTTATTTCTGAGTGTGAGTGTTGAATGAATCCTTGTACTCAAATTATAAGTCATTGTGTGAAGAAAAGGATTTCGTTTGAAGTAAGGGCACTAGTTACGTTGTCGAAAAGTTGGTACCTTGGTGATAGTGAAACAGAGTGTATGTTGTGCATTGGTTCGATCGTTTCATGGTTTGATCTACATGAATTAGCTTGTCGAGTCTAAGAGAACAAATTTGTACCTGAAAAGAGAGTGGGGTAGAGAGCCATGTGATTGCTTGTGCTTGAAATTGCTTGCTTCTATACAAGTGTCGTTTAGAGTCTTAGTGCATCGCTTGAGGACAAACAAAATTTAAGTTGAGGGTGTTGATATACCGTGAGTTTATGGTATTTCTAATACATTTCACTTACAATTTGTGTGTCTAGGGCGTTTTTGTATTGGTTTTTATGTGTTTTTG
The DNA here is from genome assembly GCF_900185275.1 of Solanum verrucosum. Taxonomy (NCBI): domain Eukaryota; kingdom Viridiplantae; phylum Streptophyta; class Magnoliopsida; order Solanales; family Solanaceae; genus Solanum; species Solanum verrucosum. Next base: position 672 of record NW_026019656.1, read on the forward strand.
TCATATTTTGCAGGAAAGATGTTAGGCGCGAAGTAAAGAGAGAGCTGAAAGAACTGCAGAAAAGGGCATCTACGGAGGTGATCTATGGACCGTAGGTCCATTGACGCTCCGTAGGTGATGGCCGTAGATCAGCAGCAAAGGCAAGGAAGGCAAATCAAAAATCTGACCAAGGGTGGAACCACGGTGGCCATTGACGGTCCGTAGATTGATCTACGGACCGTACTGTTGATCCGTAGATTGATATTGCGAGGGTTCCAGTACCTGATTTTTGGAAGATTCTAAGTGTGGAGCTACGGAGGGATTGACGGACCGTAGATCGATCTACGGTCCGTACTGCAGCTCCGTCGTTTGCTTCAGAGAAGCTGACTTTTGAAGTTGAAATATTTTAAGTCCTGGCTGACGGAAGGGACTCACGGACCGTAGATCCATTGACGGTCCGTGAGTCAGTCTCGTGGAATGAAGACGCGTGCCTGAACAAACTTTCCTTAATTTGTTTCCCTTTTAATTTAGGACTTGTTTTCTATAAATAGGGCATGTAAACCTCGTTTTTGGGGTTAGACTTTATACTTTTGTTTTACTTTGTGACTTTGGAATTAATTTTTAACCCTAGCAATTCTTGATTTCCAAAATTTAGTTTTGAAGATTTGGTTTGCAATTCAAGTTGAATTTCTGGGTTTATTTTTTCAACTACGTAAGTTCATAATTCTTTCATCTAAAGCAATGAATTTGTGTTCATATGATTATGGGTAACTAAACTCCACAACTAGGGTTGTGGGATCCATGAGATTAACAAAGTATGAATAGTAAATAACAATTCTTGAATAGTGTTTTGCATGCATTGATAATTCTTTCGTTTAGAAGTCTTTTTAACGGTGGCAACGTTAGAACTTTGTCTGTTCTACTTGCCGGACCAAGGAGGAATTAACAGAAAAGAATTATCAACATAGATTTAAGTGTGATACTATCTAATAGGCTAGTGTCGATTGGTGCGAAGTAATAACTAAGCCAAAATCG
>NW_026019657.1:0-376 GCF_900185275.1 Solanum verrucosum
CTGTTGCGGGCTGTGTTCTGGGCTTTTGGCGGTCCGTGGGCCCCGTTTTGCCTTGGCCGCGTTTGCGTCTCCCCCACGCTCCCCCTCGCTCTTCACTAGCCCCTTTCGCGGCCTTCTCTGGTCGGCGTTGTCCGCTCTCCCGTTGGGTTGGTTTGCGTCCACCGCGCCTCGGCCGCGTGGTACCCGCTTTTGCTTCCGGCGGCCCTGGCTCCGGTGCGGGTGCTTCCGGCTCGGCTCCGGCCCGGCTCCGCGTCGGCCCCCGCGTTTGCGGCTCGGAGGCGCCGCTTTGCGCTTCTCCTGTTGGTGCTCGGAGTCTATACCTCCGTTCGTGTGTCCCCCTGCCGGGCGTGCTGCGGTTTTGGGCGGCGGGGCCCGC
>NW_026019658.1:0-9662 GCF_900185275.1 Solanum verrucosum
CATTGGTACTCCTATACACGTATCATAAATCTTTACTGAATGTGACATTGGGTCTATACGTTTTTGAAGTTATAAATTTTCGATCTAGTAAACTTAGAAACGAATATATATTTAGATACCAGATGATCAATGAGTTATCATGATTTTCTAATCCACCCTTTCTGGATTTGGTTTATGAGATATGAGAGAGGCCAAAATACTTTGATTTCTTATGTTTTGCAAACAAGATCATACTTTACGTAGTAAACATGCTAATTAAAATTGATTTCTCAATATTAGAATCTAGATGATTAATATTAATTATTCAACAAATTTGATTGGTTGATACGAGTTGATTTTCTGTTACGGTAAATTGATGAAACAATAGCCAGGCCAATGGCTGCTTCAGCGGCTGCAATAGCTATAACAAAAATTGAGAAAATGTCTCCCTTTAATTGACGATTATCAAAAAAATCAGAAAATGTTACAAAATTTATATTAACCGCATTCAATATAAGTTCAAGACACATAAGGGCTCTAACCATATTTCGACTTGTGATCAATCCATAGATACCGATAGAAAATAAATAGGCACTCAAAACAAGTACATGTTCGAGAATCATTAAACAACTCCTTATCAATCTCGACTCCTTTCAATATGAACAACAATTCAACTAATTTCATTGACTAGTATATAACAAGTATGGAACAAAGAAATAGATTGGTACTAGATTGACCTAAAGTCTTTCTATTTATCCAGCTAGAATTCAAATAGAATTCAAGGAAAATTAATGTGATAAGACAGAACAAAATTTTATTTGAATTCCAAGTTTTAATAGAATTTTTTATTGACGAGCTACAGCAATTGCACCTATTAAAGCAACTAAAAGGATTATGGAAATAAGTTCAAATGGGAGAAAAAATCTGTTGATAAATGAATTCCAATTTGTTGACTATTACTTAGAAAATCTTGCTCTATAATCTGGTTTGATCTTGTAGTCCAAATAATCCGTACCATGACGTATCTGAAATAGTAGTAATTAGTGAAATAAAAAGACTTATACAAACCATCGAAGTAATTCCATCTCCTACGGTCCAAAGATGAAAATCCTTGTAATATTCTGAGCCATTCATGAACATCACAGCAAAAATGATTAAAACATTTATAGCTCCTACGTAAATAAGTAGCTGCGCAGCAGCTACAAAATAGGAGTTAGATAGAATATAGAATAACGATGTACAAATAAGAACCAATCCAAGGAAAAGGCCGAATAAATTGGATTGGGAAGTAATACCACTCTAGACCCCTAATATAAGACCCGATCCTAGAAAGACTAAAAGAAAATCATGTATTGGTTCAGATAAATCCATTTTTTATAAAAATCAAAAACGAAGAATTTCATGACTTTATTGACCTGACCAGGAAAAAAGAAGTTTTTCTATTTTTTATGATACTTTGAAATTGTTAATTGAATGAAAGTCTAATGGGTATGAATTGACGTAGATGCTTTTATTTTATTGGACCACTATCCATTCTTTATTCGTCGAAAGAGTAGTTTAAACCTATCTATTTTTGATATCATTTATCTACTTTGAAACCATTACTATTATAATATATAATATTGAAATCGGTTTTGTTTTCAATCTAAATTAAGCTAGGAGTCTCATTAAGCAACCACTAGTTTGAATTGCCCAAGCAAAATCTCATTGTTTTAGATCCGAACTAAGCCTTCGTAATTCGTAATTTTTTTGAATCGAATTAAGGGTTTATTCATTGTTTATTTGAGGTAAATTCGAAATTGTTCGAATTGTGTAATCATCAATTACTGACATTGGTAAGCGACCCAAAGCGATTTGATTATAATTCAATTCGTGACGATCATAAGTAGAAAGTTCATATTCTTCGGTCATTGATAAACAATTTGTTGGGCAATACTCAACGCAATTACCACAAAATATACAGATTCCAAATCAATACTGTAATTAAGCAATCGTTTCTTTCGAATATCAGTTTCCAACTTCCAATCAACAACGGGTAAATCTATAGGACATACACGCACACATACTTCACAAGCAATGCATTTATCAAATTCAAAGTGTATTCGGCCTCGGAAACGTTCCGATGTGATCAATTTTTCGTAGGGGTATTGAATAGTTACAGGTAAACGATTTGCGTGGGACAGGGTAATCATGAAACCTTGGCCGATGTATCTGGCGGCTCGTATTGTTTGTTGACCATAATTTATGAATTCAGTTATCATAGGGAGCATATGTTGAATATCTATAAAAAAGATTTTATGCTTGTTTCTTTCTCTTGTTTGAGACAAGTCGTGAATCTAGGATATTGTGGTCTTTTACAGTGAAAGAAGTTGGGACGAGGTTGTCAATAATAGATTACCTAGAGAAATCGGTAAAAGAAATTTCCACCCAAGATTTAATAGTTGGTCCATTCTCAGCCTCGGTAAAGTCCATCTTGTTGCAATAGGAATGAACAAAAACAAATAAGTTTTGGCTAATGTGATAAAGATACCAATTAGTGTTCCAAAGACTTTACCCCCTTTATTTATGCCAAATAGCTCAGGAACAAATATGTACGGAATAGAAAGATTCCAACCTCCCAAGTAAAGAACTGTTACAAATAATGAAGAAACTAGTAGATTCAGATATGAAGCAATGTAAAATAAACCAAATTTGATACCTGAATATTCGGTTTGATACCCTGCTACTAATTCTTCTTCTGCTTCTGGTAAATCAAAAGGTAATCTTTCACACTCGGCGAGAGAAGAAATTAGAAAAACGATAAACCCGATGGGTTGACGCCACAAATTCCACCCCCAAAAACCATATTTTGACTGCGCTTCCACTATATCAACTGTACTTGAACTGTTAGATAATCATAGTCGATGATAACATCACTGTGCCCATCGCTATTCCAGAACCGTACGTGAGATTTTCACCTCATACGGCTCCTCAGAGGTCACAAATAAACCTAAGGGCCCTTTCCTATTCTTTATCTTGATATGTTTGTCAGATAGAGTCAAAATCTATCCTAAGGTCCCAAATTAGACCAATGGAATTCTGTCTGCTATATTTAAAACTAATAAATAAGTGCTTCTGAATTTATCTCATCTTTTAAGAATTTTAATTTTTCTTTGTTGATTAATAACCTTATCATTAAATAAAAAATGTGCTTTATAGCAATATCACATATACATTTCAACCTCGAATTTTCAATTACGAAAAAAATTAGAGAGTACATTAGTTCATGAATCATGACAAAAATTTTATCTCTCTAAATAGAAATCAAAATTGAATTATAGGAAAGAAAGAATAAAAACAAAAAAAGAAAAAAGGAAGAAAAAAAAAAGACATCCCTCCTTTTTGCTTTTGCAATTAGATTCTTTTCTTTCTATTTCGATTTTTTTATTTCATTCCTATTCTCCTTTCTCAGAAAAAGGGCCTTTAACCAAAGTAAAAGATTACTTCGTTCTTGATAGTTAGTTACTTACTCAGTGGATAGGAACATACTCTGGATCAGAATCATGGGGAGTACTTCTTGATCATTTCTACGAATGTAAAGCCCCAATTTGAATTCCTTTTATGTACAGAAATATCCTCTTGGATAACTTACATAATCTCAATTACTAATCCTTTGTGTATCTTGGTCTTCCTAACCATCCACTCATTTTTTGTTTCAAAAACCTCCCGTTGTGGAAATCCATCTATGGTAATAGACAGTAAAAAATCCATAGAGTTGGTCTTTTGAACCCGCTTCAAGCTATCATGACAATTCATGAATCTTGGGGTAAACAATCTCTCTTGCTTATGTTTACTTTTTTCACCATTTGATTCTTGTACATAGGAAATGAGACTCAACTTTTTTACTGCAAATTTAGAAGCCGTTTTCTTTCACTCATATAACTATCTGGTTTAGTTTATCAACTCAAATGCTGAAGAAAAATAAAAATATATATAGTCAATCAAATCTTTTTATCCTTGTTTCTAGAAAGAAAAGAATTTTGATAAATTTTAGGTCTCACCGAATCACACGTAGAGATATTGATAACACACATAGAGCTAATGGTATTTCATAACTAATTGATTGAGCAGCTGCCCGTAGACCACCTAAAAAGGAATATTTATTATTTGATCCATACCCCGACATAAGAAGTCCAACGGGAGCAATACTTGAAATGGCAATCCAAAAAAAAACACCAATACTAAGATCGGCTAGAACAAGGTGATCACCAAAAGGAATTACTGAATAACTTAGAAAGATAGATATTACTGCTATGGATGGCCCAATACTGAATAAACGAGTATCTCCTGTAGATGGAATAAGGTTCTCTTTCAAAAGTAGTTTTGTCCCATCTGCTAGAGCTTGAAGAATTCCTAAAGGGCCGGCATATTCAGGCCCGATACGTTGTTGTATTCCTGCAGATATTTCTCTTTCTAACCAAACAATTACTAGTACACCTATTGTGATTCCTAATACAAGAGTCACAATAGGGACAAGCATCCATATGATCCCATAGACTTCTTTTAAGGATTCCAATTTGGAAAAAGAATTGATAGTCTCTATTTCTGTTGTATCAATTATCATTTCAACGATCAACTTCTCCCATAATGATATCTATGCTACCTAGTATTGTCATAATATCAGCCAATTTCATTCTTTTAACTAACTGAGGAAGAATTTGCAAATTGATAAAACCTGGTGGGCGAATTTTCCATCTCCAAGGAAAAACGCTCTGGTCTCCTATCAGAAAAATCCCCAATTCTCCTTTTGGGGCTTCAACTCTCACATAAAGTTCTTGTTTCGACAATTCAAAAGTTGGAGAAGGCTTTTTACTAATAAACCGATATTCAAAATCATTCCATTCAGGATCTTTTAATCTGTCAAAACGTCGCATTTCTAAATTTTCGTAAGGCCCTCCTGGAATTCCTTCTAGAGCCTGTTGAATAATCTTTATGGATTCTGTCATTTCACCGATTCGTACTAAATAACGAGCTAATGAATCCCCTTCTCGTTGCCATTGAACCTGCCAATCAAATTCGTCGTAAGACTCATAATGATCAACTTTACGAAGATCCCATTCTATTCCGGAAGCTCGTAGCATTGGTCCCGATAAACCCCAATTTACTGCCTCGTCTCTCCCAATAATGCCTACGCCTTCAACTCGTTCTAAAAAAATAGGATTCCGGGTAATAAGTTTTTGATACTCAGCAACCCCTGTTAAAAAATAATCGCAAAAATCCAAACATTTATCTATCCAGCCATAGGGTAGATCGGCAGCCACTCCTCCAATACGAAAATAATTATGCATCATTCGCATACCGGTGGCAGCTTCGAATAGGTCATATATCAATTCTCTTTCTCGAAAAATATAGAAGAAAGGGGTCTGTGCACCAATATCCGCCATAAAAGGACCGAGCCATAACAAATGAGAAGCTATCCGACTCAACTCCAACATAATGACTCTGATATAGCTAGCCCTTTTAGGTACTTGAATATTGCCTAATTGTTCGGGTCCATTTATGGTTATTGCTTCTGTGAACATAGTAGCTAAATAATCCCAACGTGTTACATAAGGCAAATATTGTATAATTGTTCGGTTTTCCGCAATTTTCTCCATCCCTCTATGTAAATAACCCAATATTGGTTCGCAGTCGACAACATCTTCACCATCTAGAGTAACGATGAGTCGAAGAACACCGTGCATTGATGGGTGCTGAGGCCCCATATTGACTATCATGAGGTCTTTTCTTGTAGTTGGTGCAGTCATAAGTTTTTTAACGATTCATTCTTCCATGAATTACTGAAAGTGAAAAGAAGTTCATCAAAATTTAATCGAAACATATAAGTGAAAATGAAATAACTCTTCAAATTAATCAAATTAACGAGTTTTTGTCTCTCGAATGTCCAACTGATTAATTAATTCTTTATAACGTACTCTATTTTTTTTTGCCAAATAAGCTAGCAGTCGTTGACGTTTTCCCAAAATTTTCTTCAAACCTCTCTGAGATAAATAGTCTTTTTTGTGCAATTCTAAATGTGAAGTAAGTCTCCGTATCTTATTGGTGAAATTGAATACTTGAAATTCAACAGATCCTTTCTTTTCTTTTTGAAAAATAACTGAAATGACAGAATTTTTTACCATAAATGAATTTCCCCTTTCTTTATTTTACAGATATGGATTTTTTAGAATTTTATTGATCAGTAATAATAATGCCAGTAATTTGAACGTGGTATATAGACTTAATTTCTTTATGAACCTCTAATTTTAGCAATTCCAATAAATTAATCAAATTTCAAATTTGATTCAGATAGGAATCCAAAAAGGTGGTAGGTACGTTTTTTTCAGTCACAAAAGCGAATAATTGAAACCTAAAATCCTAAAATGAAGAAGATTCTGTTGATTCATTTCTAGATCTAATCAATACCTTATTTTATTGATTTAGTATTGTCTACTCGAATTAGATTCGAATGAGATGTAAAACAAGGCATGTTTGCATTTGTTTGCTTTCAGATACTCTATACGAGACAGGGTATATAGTACTATCAATTAATTTTCAATCGTGGATACATATGTATCCTTAAGATACTGAAACGGCTACCATTATTGGTATCAAACCAATAACGATTCATACAAGCTAAATCTTCTAATCGATAATTAGGCCAAAGAAAGAACTTAAATTTAATTAATTTATTTTTATCTTTATAAAGGGGTTTCCGTTCACCCAAAAATTGACTCCAGTTTTTTACATTGGTTTCGTTGCAAAATACTGAATTTCTATCGACGACATTCCAATTCAAAGAATTAAAAAAACTTCGAATTCTCAATTCTCTACGACGTCTAGACCATAAAATATTTTCAGGAACAAGCAAATCAAAATGAGTTTTTTCTGTATTTATTCTTTGAGTTTGAGGTTGCAGAATGAATTCGTCAAAATTCTTTTTATCAACATATCTTTGTTCTCGGTATCTTTGATTAGTTTGGTGTTTACTTTTATGAACCAATGAAATACCTATGGTTTGATACATAATAAATTGTCCATTATGTTTTACAGACAACCGAATAGGTTCGATAATCAATACCCCCTTCTTCATCAAGTCTGTAAGAGGTAAATTTGCCTGAATCAGCATTATATCCAAACTCATTTCTCTCCTTTGAATTGACGATATAGTAATTTTGGTTGGATTTATCAGTCGAAGCAGGAGACAATATACCTTGATATTTTCGAGCATTCTTTTATTCAAAGCATCGTTCCATCTCAATTGAAAAAGCAAATAACGTTTCAAGAACAAATCTAGTTCTGCTTCCGTGTTGCTTTTGTATTGTTTTTTATTTTGACCCTTTTTTGTGTCTGATTCCACGTAATCTTTTTCAAGATCGGTTTGATGTTTTGAAAAAACAGGGCTCAGATTTCCTTTGTTTTCTATATCTGATCCACGCTCTCTTTGACTTGGGGGTTCTTTTGTTTCTTGACTTCGATTCTTTATTTTTTTATTTGATGGTAGAAAAAAGTTTTGTTTTTGGTTTTTATTTTGAATAACATTTTCATTTGTATTCAAATTAAAAAGAAGGAATTTGCTTGGTATAATCCACGGTTTTATTTTATAGACATTATAAAGTAGTACAAATTCTGGGAAGAACCAAAATTCCAGATTCAATATGGGACGATTAAATATTTTTTCATTCATTCCCATCCAATCAAAAAAGACTTTTTTCGAATTTTTTTGAGTTTTTTCTGGATTTTGATGAGTTGTAAGATAAAAAACCCCTTTTTTCTCAATTTTATCAATTATTTGATAATTATTAATACCAATTTTAGTATTTGGATTACTGTTGGTATCGATCTTAACCCAGGCTTCAATATCTCCTTTTTGTCTAAGAGAAAAATGGATAATTTTCCAATCAAAATATTTTCTATCGAGATTTCTTTCTATATCTAGAATATTGACCTTTCTTAGATAATTATTGATATGAAGATTGCCGGGCATATCAACAAAGTTGTGTTTGGACGTGTTGGAATTATACGAAATTTCTAAGTTCTTCTTTACTTGAAAGGGTAATCTAGAAAAAAATGAGTCACTTTTATTTTCATAATTAATTGATTTATATGCTAAAAGACCATATCTATAACATTTTTTAAAATTATCTTTTTGGTTTGATAATGAATAGAGTTCCGAATCATTTTCTTTTTTGTAATGAATTAATTGGTCTTTTTCATATGAATTCCATTTGTTTAAGTTTCTATTTTGATTTTGAGCCATACAACTTTGATTAACCTTAGTTCGCCATTTTTTTGGCATTAATCTAGACCATCTAATCTGAGATAAATCGTATTGATAATGCCATCTTAACCAGTTTTTCCATTGATTGATTCTATAACTCTGAAGTTTCTTATGTTTTAATTCCGAATGAAATATTCCTAGTGTTTTAAAATAGTTCTTTATTTTAGTCTTAAGGAAGCAAGACGTTGTGTTATATTGAAGAACAGATCTAAATTTAGACAAATTAATAACTTGGGTTTGTGATAATTTGTAAAATACATATGCTTGTGACAAGTAGGATAAATCACAAAAAATATGTGAATTTTTCTTACTAATATTATAAAGTGACTTTTTTATAGTCGAAATAAAGATAAAGTGAATTTTTTTTTTATTAGTAAATTTTTTCTTGATTTATTTCATTATTGGAGATGAATTTCTCAATCAATTTGTTTGTTGATTCAAGAAAGAGTTGTGTAGTAATTCTAGGAATATTAATGATAGATAAAAATAGATCGATGTATAATCTTTGAATGAATAATTTGAGAAAATAATGGAATTTCCATATTACTCGAGTATTTCTTCTTTGTAATATTTGGAAAAATTTTTTTGGCGATTCGAGTTTTTTAATATTATTTGTTTTATTAGGATTAATGTCTATTTCTGGAGTTACTTTCTTTTTATCTTTTGTAATTCTTTCTATTTGATTTTTGATTGTACTTGTTCTATCAGTCAAATCCTTCATTTTTGTTTCTATCAGTGAAGAATTTGGCCAATTTCCAGATTCAATTTGACTAAATGATTCGTTAATTATTTGATTACTAATTAGATAATCTTTTTCTTTTTTTGTTTCATTGGATTCCGATATTTCTTTGAATCTAAATAATACAATTGGATTTACTTTTGAAAGTTCTTTTTTTATTTTTTTTAGAAATCCAATACTTTTGATAAACCATTTTTTGGTTTCTTTTGAAACTCTTCTAAATAATTTTGTTTTTCCTTTGAAAATTTTTAGAGTTAGAAAATATTTCTTTTTTAATTTTCCAATTTTTTTTTCGAGTTCCTTAAAAATGGGCTCAAAAAAGGAAGGGCGCTTTCGGGGAGAACCAAAGGGAAGTTCAGCTTCCATTCCCCAAACTGTTAAAAAACAAAAATCATCTTTTTGTTTTTGCTTTTTCATTAGCTCTCCGCGGGAGGGGTACAGTTTAGATATATGCCAAGGTTTCAGACAAAAAGGAAATAAAATTTTGATCTGAATCCCGTCTCTCAACCAATCTTTGGGAAATTCTGTTTCTGATAATTGAACACCATTATAAGTACATTTAATCTGCATTTCTCTATTCCATTCCTGCAAATCTTTCAGAACCATTCAGGGAAGTTGCAAGAATAACATTTACCCCGATTTTTG
>NW_026019659.1:0-149740 GCF_900185275.1 Solanum verrucosum
AATTGATATAATGAGATTAAGAAGAAAAAAATATTTCCTACATTTTTATTTGTTAAAGTGATTTTACAAAAAAGAAAACAAGAATAGTGTTCTTTAATAATATTTTAATTAGGAAAAGGTGTGTTTAAAAAGAAAAAAAAATATTTATTCGGAAAAGGGCATTTTTGACCCATTTTGTAACTATAGGGGCATTTCTGGACCAAAGTATTGACGATAAGGGTATTTTTGAGCCAAACTATAAACGGGGGACATTTTTGTTCCTTTCGCATAGTTAAAGGGCATTTTTGACCCTTTTCCCTATAATTAATGATGATTTATTAAATAGTATAAATTTGCTTAACCACGTAATTTTTCATATAATAATGCAAGTATTATATATATAATGTTACTATTTTATTATTTAGAGTTATTGTCACAAATAGTTAAAATTATTACAAATTAAATAGATAAATACGTATATGATAATTGACTCAAAATTTTAAATTAATAATAAATAAACTAATTTTTTCTTTTAGAAAAATGAATACAACCTGACTCGACCTTTATCGGATTTTTTCCAACAATTTTAGTGATTGGGAAACTCTGTAACTATGTTCCTTTGAGTGAAAAGTAAAAAAGAGGCAAAAGGAAGGATTAAAGGAATGAGGGTATAGTGAGCAAAAACATATACAGCGAGAATGGTATTTCAATATTGAGAAGCATGTGTGGACCAATTCCAATGCTCGTTGATTGGTGGTAGAAAGGAAATTGAGGAATCATGAAGTTTCAGAAGGATGTTAATGATGTTGCTGAGCTCATAGAAGAGACTTTACCAGAATGGCAGGATAAATTCCTGTCTTACAAGGATCTAAAGAAACAATTGAAGTTGATTTTATGCTAATAAACTCCAAAGAGGTGAATGATTTTGTCAATCTTTTGGGAAACGAATCGATAGGTTCAGCACTTTCTTCATCGAAAAAGAAGAAGATTATATCATTCAATTGAAGGTATCCATTTCTTTTCCATATACACTATCTTGTGTTGTACTAGTTTAGATTGACATATACTTAAAACTAATTAAATTTCAAAACCAATTAATGGGCTATTAAGCTCGTTTAGATGATAATACTCTTCTACATGAGGTGTTTTACCCATATTCAAATGCATTTTGACCTTTTCATCACTACATCATCATACATTTTTGTTTACATGTATAAATATTACTTCATCCATCCCAATATTTGTGATGTTCTTTGACTTCACACCAAGTTTAACAAAGAAATAAAAACTTTTGAAACATGTAGTCTAAAACAAGTTATACATGTTTGTGTGGCTATAAAATTGTTATTAAGGGTAAAATGAACATTTATGCAAGATCATTTCTTTTGGCAACTGTAGGTACTTAGAGATAGCATTGCTGAGATTAGAGAATCTGAAGAGTTGATGAGAGTAGGCAGAGACCTAGTGGATCTTCATGGACAGATGGTTCTATTAGAGAATTACAGTGCTCTTAACTATATAGGTACTCAACCATTACTATTTCAGCTGACAACATTTGGGAGTGTCACTAAAATGAAAGCATGGCTGCAGATCTATGTATTATGAAATTGTGTTCAAATATCATGCTTTAACAATATACTCCCTAATTACACCAAAACTTGTTCTAAAAGGATAAGGTCACGCTGCAAATATAATTTTAAAAATAGTAGTTCTGATATTCCAAAGTTAACATGTTGAACAATTATAATTGAATTTCTATACATTAATTAACTAATTGAACTAAAATCAACTAAAAAGAAGCTAAACTACAAGTAGTTAAAGTAAAGAGAATTCGCATATGATGCCTATTATTTTAATATTCCCAATTGTGTTGATGAATGAATGATGTGTTCCTCTAATAGAACTCAGCAACAAAGTAGCAACATTATCCTAGAATTATTTTCCCGAGTTAATCCTAGATAATAAATCAATCAACTCACAAAAATCACAACAAAGTAGAGTTATCCCTAAGTTCCACTTTTGAATTCTAGCAGTCCGTTCCTTGATTATTCGGAAGTGGTGTTCAAAAACAAACTAGTCCTATGGTCTTTTCCAAATAAAACAAGATATAATGGCTCCCTTTGTTCACTTGAGAGATCTTCAATTAAACAACAATTAACATATAGTTGACCAAAGGGAACTAAAACAGCTAGATTAATAGGAAACAGAAGCAAATAATTCAACCATTAAAATGTTGCATTAATACAGATATAATGGAGCATTCAATTGAGAGCTCTTCAATTAAACAACAGTTAACATATAGTTGAACAAAGTTAACTAAAACAGCTAGATTAATAGAAAAACAAAGTCAAACAATTCAACCAAATTAAGGTTTCATGAAAACCCGAGATAAAGGGTTTAGCTAATCATGTTCAAATAAAAAACGATAATAAAATAATAAAATTCATTATTTAATATAAATATATTGATAGAAATTGAGTCACAATGATAGACATTGTCGCGCCCCGTTTTTCGCAAAAACAACTTTCGACCTAACAACTCTTTTGGCTTTGAGTGGATTGAAGAGTTGTGTCACCTAACAAATTAAGGCGTGTTAGGGAACCTATCTAACCTAACTAAATCTAACTAGAGGTCAACGAACCAGAGATCGGGTAAGGGTTCAGGTTACCTTGAGGGAAAGGTGTTAAGCATCCCTCGAGGTCCACAAATGTGGGTTCTAGCCGTATCTCATGCAATTTATGTGAGGGTTACAAGTAGCAATTAAGGTCATTTCATTTATTTAGGTTATTTAAATTAAACATGCTTACTAAGTGATAACATAATATGTAACAATTAAGGGCACTTTAGCTATTTTAATTAATTAGTTAAGCATGCAAGACTAAGTGATAACATAATATTTAACAATTAAGGGCAGTTTAGTTATTTTAGTTAATTAGTTAAGCATACAAGACTAAGTGATAACATAATATTTAACAATTAAGGGCACTTTAGTTTTTTAATTAATTAGTTAAGAATACAAGACTAAGTGATAACATAATATTTAACAATTAAGGGCACCTTGATTTTTAAAATTAATTAGTTAAGCATGCAAGATTAAGTGATAACATAATATTAAACATGAAACAGTTATAGAGGATAAGCGAGAAGACAGAATATACAACAATAGATAGGCGAATCAATTTTTTATTGTTATTAAATACCCCAAATATTTATAATTATAAAACACATACAAGAAAAAAGGGAAAAGGGAGACTCTGACAGACTTTACGGATCAACACTCAACTTTTCTTTATTTTTTTCGATAGGCTTCCGTGTACGGACAGGAAAAACCAAGGTTTGTCGCTTTAAGCTTGAGTCGATGTCATCATCTTCGTAGGGCCTAAACTACCCCTACCCCACCACCGCATTTTTCTTCTTTAAAAGGTGCCTAACGTCCCTGCTTAAGGTCCAAGAGGCATTGGACTACTATTAAGAGGTTTTAGACTAAAAATAAAATAAAGGTTCCTAATAGGCCCACCTAGACACCAAGTCAAACAATTTGGACAAGCATTTAGTACATAGGGTCTCATATTGGCCTCTAGATTTTATTGAACATGCTAGCAAGCACAAGTAATGTGAAAAGGCCTCATGCTTAGGTGTGTGGGTGTATAATCAATGAACAAGTATTAACAGTTAATTTCAATCGGGCATAGATATTATGAGGAAAACAGTTGCTAATTAATTCAACTAACAATCTCAAAATAGAGCAAATTTTAAGTCTAGAGATGAGCTAGTGCCAGAATGGCATTGATTAATATGCAGAAACTGATTTTAGTAGCTTATTTTAAGTGGCAAAACAGTGCAGAAATTAATTCGAACAAGATTTAATCGGGACAGCAAGTAGCAGATGCAGAAAATTAATTTTAAGTGGCAGAACAAGTAAGAAGCAGATTTTAGTTCGGAAAAATATTACTATACTGATTTCAAAATGGCAAAAATATTACTAAAACAGTTTATTGTTGCAGAAATTAAATATTTCAGGCAGATTTCATTTTAAACATGCTGGAGGTTATTTAGTTATTTAACATGCTGAAAATTATTAAAAGTCTATAGATATGCTATCTAAGTGATTATCATGTTGAAAATATTATATCAATCGTGTTAATAAAGTCCTATAGGCATGATTTCTAAATGAATTAACGCAGAAAATAACTAATAACTCATATTGACAGATAAACTAAAGATGGAAACAGTTTAGATTCACTTCTTTTAGGTTTGTTAGCATGCTGAAAAGTTGCCTATTGAAATTTATTAAAACCTAACTGTTGAATTAACAAGCTGAAATTATTCCTATAGGTAGAATTTCTAGATAAGGATAAACTAAAATTTAAGCCTATATGCATGATATTTATGCCCAAATAATAAGTAAGATATTGAGATCTTATAGACATGCTATCTATTGCAAATTACAAATACTAATATGTTATTAGCTAGACATTGATTTACAATTTTAGGTTTTAATGACATGCTGAAAATTGATTAATAAATCTATATACATGATTTTTAAGTGATTGATAGATTAAAATTTACTGCTCCTATAGGCATGATTTCTAGGTGATCAACATACTACATATATCAATTAACATTACTTAATTAGCTGAATTGATTAATTACTACACTGAAGTTGATACCAACCGGTTAGTTAGGATAATCAACTCACAAGACTAGCATGAAACAAATTCACCAATTTTAGAAATTTATTTTGACATTAAGCTTATAGATTTTAAGTGAGTAAAGGTTATAAACAAATAATGATTTTAAAACCACCTATTTAGAAATATTCCACCAACTTATGATTTACGATGAAATAGCACTCAAACACAAATAGACATAACTAAGTAAAAAAAAAACAATTAGCACGTATACCCCTCCCCCTTAGACGATTGCCCCAAATTCCTTCATATATAGTAGAGTTAGAGTTTACACAATATTACAAGCCAAGATAAAGAACAAATGAATAAAATATACAACATTAAAATAAACTTAAATATAATGGCTTCGTCCGGAATTGTTCTAGGTGACTCTTCAACATCTTGAACTCTAAGTTCAAAACCTGCTAGAAGGGATAATGAAACACATAGATATAATGGCAAAATAATCGCAACATCAAAACAAAACCGGGTGCTTCGTTTTATTCATTCAAACACACAACAATATTCAAAATAATAATGCAAGATGAAATTAAACTAATGAAAGAACAACTAACCAGTTAAAGCAGAAGTGTTTAACAACAATGAAGACCCACACTTAGTCCAATAACCGACATGAACACAGTAAAATAGCGAGTAGAGGAGCTTTAATGCGTTTACCGAAAAGCTTAATTCTTTCTTTTTTTTAGAGTAGAGAGCAATATTTTTAGTATTCAAGTAAGGTGTGAACAATGTCAGAATGTGAGAGTGTTCAAAAATCTCAGGAAGGGAAAATGTGTTAATTAACGGGAGCCAATTTTGAAATATTATTTTCCTTTAATAAAATAGAGCCAATCAGTAGATACATTTATTTTATTTTATTTATTTATTACCTAAATCAATCAAACCAATTACCAAATATAAACTAAGTAAGAAATCAGTCTCACTTTTAATTAAGGTAAACAAATTCAGTTCAGCATAATACCACGTAACAAGCAAGGAAAGAATAAATTAAGACAAACACTAATTGATACAAGCAAGCAAGGAAACATAATTATTCACGACGTAATATAATTACCCCCAAAGTAATATTCACAAATTAATGATTTACTGTACTCGGACAATTAAGGAAATTAGCAAGAAATATGAAATCCATAAATTAAACAATTCAGAGATTAAGGGATCAGTGAAAGTGTTGACTTAAACAAATACGGAGAATATTAACAATTTAAAGTTTACCCAAGTGTTAACGCATAAATTATGGTGACAATTAAATAATTTAGTTACTGTTATGAAGTACCAAGACTTGGATGACAAATATTTGGAGCCAAATTGACGGAGAAAAACCGATCAACCAATGATGCTACCAAATTTGACCAAGTTTAAACAGTGATCATGTTAGAACATTATGTGAGAAGAACAGTAAAACCCCATAAAGTTTATCAAAATTAATTCCATTGCAAGCCTATCCTAAATTAATCAAGCAATAATCGATTAGACGCCAAGATTAGTATTGAAACGACCCCAAAAATGCCCGAAAATGTGCTTCGGAAACACCTAAAATTGTAATTTCCATATATCTCAAAATCCGTGCATCATTTCGGAAATTCGACTTCATATTCTTATTCAGGGGGTCAAATTGAGTGGGAAATGAGTCTAACCCGAATTTTAGAACAACCGTATCAAAATTCGAAAATCGCAAAAAATGCGATTTTGAGGGTCAACTTTAAAGGGGCATATCTCTCAGCACACAAGGAACTGGAAGGAGCTCAAACTATCAAAATTAAAGCTTTGTGAGTTAGCTTTCCAACGCAATTTGTTTCGCCTCATTCCGAGTTAGGATGAAGGAGTTATAACCATTTTCGTAAAACCTCGCCGGCAGAAAAGTGCCATTTCCAGTAAGCCGAAACACTGTTCACCCGCCCCATTAATTTTTCTAAGTGTTGGACAATTTTTTTTCCAAAAGGGCATATGATATTCCCTATATATCATTAGTTCATTCCAAGTCTCTAAAACATTTCTCAAACATCCAAAAACTCTCTCTAAACCCTCTCCAAAATTCCACCAAGATCTTCAACCAAATTCAAACATCTCAAACTCTAATTCCGGATTCAAGACTCAATCTCAAGCATCAATTCTCCATTCCAATCTTCATCAAGGATTCTCCAAAGTTGAGGTATGTGGGTTTGATTGTGGAAACCTTCCTTTCCACAAGTCCAACCATTTATCCTCTATTTTACTCCAAGTTTATGGGTCCTTATGATCATTTATGAACTCTTGAATTATGGAATTATTACTACACATCCTATTATGGTCTATTTTGTATATTATCATGAAAAGGAATGATTATATGATGTTTATGGTTTTCATGCCTCCATGATCAAATTATGAAGGTTGTTATATATGTATATATATATGTATGTTGTTGGTGGGCTGTTTTATATAGATTTTGAAATTGGTTGGACTTAGTACTCTTAAAATACATGATTTTATTTACATGAACAAGTAGCCCACCATATGTTTGATAAAATGCCATTTATAGAATTCTTATGAAATGGAAGGTCCAATGTACGTCCTATGAGTCGGATGATTATATAAGTATTGAAATGATGATGAAATGGATACATGTATATGATTTTCTCTATATAGTGTGTGAGTCGATCAAGCCTAGCTCGGGGGGTTGTAGGCCCGGGTAACCGTATCAAGGGGTTGGTACCTTGGTTGCCTAGTACGGGGGGTAGTAGGCCCGTATAACCGTATCGAGGGGTTTGTACCTTGGTTGCCTAGTACGGGGGTAGTAGGCCCGTATAACCATATCGAGGGGTTTGTACCTTGGTCCCTAGCTCGGGGGGTGGTAGGCCCGGGTAACCACATTGAGGGGTTTGTACCTCTTTCGCCTCTCCAAGGGGGTGGTAGGCCTTGGAAATACTATATTGATGGTCACTCACACACATACTATGCCCACTAAATATGTTTTTATGTAAGCATCATTATACATATCATCTCATTAATATGCTATCTATCGGGTATGATTATGCATTTTGCCTATGATGTCCATCTTGTTGCATTGCATTGCATCCCATATACTTAGTACATTCAAACGTACTAACGCATACTCTATGCCTACATGATGTCACCATGTAGGGACCGGAGCACCGCTTGACCTCCTCCTCCGCGTGGCTAATACGATTTTCTATCAAGGTTATTGGTGAGTCCTCCATTCCGGGGACGTTGCTTATGATCTTTTGCTATGTATAAGACTTTTCCTTTTTAGTTATGTTTTGACTATGAGGGTGAGCCCGGTAGTTTGTCTTGGCCCCCGCTAAGTACCATGTTTAGAGGTGGTGTTGGACAAGTTGTGTATTATGCTTGAGCTTGACTCATCTATGGTATTTAGTATCATTTCTTCTTTTTTTTTCTTGCTCCCTTAGTCCCGATTTCCCCCTTGATTATGCTTATCGCTTATGGTCATTTTAATTGCTTCCGCGACCAAGGATGTGTAATGATACGCTATGAGGCTTGTTTGGGGTTCCTTCGGGTTCCCCATTCGCCGGTCACGTCTAGGCCCTAGGCTTGGGTCGTGACAAACTTGGTATCAGAGCACTAGGTTGATAGATCCTCGGAGTCCAACACACCGCGTTGATTAGAGTCCGATTCATGGTTGTGTTGTGCACCACAACTATGAGTAGGAGGCTATGAGACGTTTTAGGAAATGTTTCCCTTCTCCATGTTCTAAGTCGTGCTGTAGAGTTGAATTAAGTTCTTCCCTAACGGTTGTTCTTTGCTATGCTAGATCATGCCTAATACAAGAGGAAGACGAGCCCGCGCACCCGAGGAACAACCGACCAATGGGGATCTTCGGGATGCCCTTACTTTATTTGCACAAGCTATGGCTAATCAAGCCAACCACGGGGCCCAACCCCTCAGGCTCCTACCCCGGCATCTCGGGTGAGAGACTTCGTGCGGATGAATCCCCCGGAATTCTATGGGTCTAAGTTAGATGAAGACCCTCAAGATTTATTGATGAAGTCCTCAAGATATTAGCTATCATGGGTGTGAAGTCAGAAGATAAGGCGGAGTTGGCGGCCTACCAACTAAAAGGGGTGGCCCAAATATGGGTACAACCAATGGAAGGAAGAGAAGGGGGTAAACTATGTGGTGCATTGGGAAGAGTTCAAAACGGCTTTCCTTAATCGATTCTTTCCTCTTGAGCTTAGGGAAGCCAATTGGTGGAGTTCATGAATTTAAAACAAGGGTCTATGAGTGTGAGGGAGTATGCTCTCAAGTTTAACCAACTTTCAAGGTATGCTCCACATTTGGTTGCCGACTCACGGTCTAGGATGAACAAATTCGTGATGGGTGTGTCCGACCTAGTGAGTGAAGAATGCCGGTCCGCAATGTTGATTAGTGACATGGACTTGTCCCGCTTGATGGTCTATGCCGAACAAATGGAGGAGGAGAAGTTGGAGGAAGAAGAGGGTCATGAGGCCAAGAGGGCCCGTTTTTGAGGGCAAGTTCCAAAGTAGAACGGGAGGCCGGTTTCATCAAGGTCAAGGGTCTTCTCATGCGCTCCATAAGGGGTTTGCCAATGATGTTCCAAGGGCCCAAGGTGTTAGGGGTATGGGTCCTATTGATGTATGTCCGAAGTGTGGTAAGGGCCATGGTGGCCCGTGCTTGAGAAATACCGGTGCTTGCTATAGTTGTGGGGAAATGGGGCACAAGGCAATGGATTGTCCTCGGAAATCGCAACAAGGGTAAGGAGGTCCGTCCACAAGGTGCCAATGCGGTTCCTTTGGGGAGAGGGGGCCGACAAGATGGTGCCCCAAGGCACAATCGATTTTATGCTTTGCATGGGAGGCAAGGGGTCGATGAAGTCCCCGACGTCGTTACCGGTATGTTGAAAATCTTTGACTTTGATGTATATGCATTAATTGATCCGGGTGCCTCTCTTTCTTTTGTCACCCCCTTTGTTGCCAACAAGTTTCATGTTGAGCCCGACTTGTTGCATGAGTCATATAAGGTGTCTACTCCTATTGGTGCATATATGGTTGCTAGGAAGGTCTATAGAAATTGTCCTATTTGCATCTTGCATAAAATATTGCCTTGTGATCTTGTTGAGTTGAACATGGTCGATTTTGATGTTGTTCTTGGGATGGATTGGTTGCATGCATACTATGCTTCCATTGATTGTAGAACCCGTAGGGTCAAGTTCCAATTCCCAAGTGAACCCATTCTTGAGTGGGAGAGCCAAAATGTGGTAGTCAAGGGTAGGTTCATCTCTTGCATTAAAGCCCGTAAGTTGATCTCTAAGGGGTGTCTCTATCATCTTGTGAGGGTTAGGGATGTGGAGTCCAAAACCCTTCCTATAGAGTCGGTTCCGATCGTAAATGAATTCCTTGATGTCTTTCCTAATGACCTTCCCGGTGTTCCTCCCGAAAGGGAAATAGATTTTGGCATAGACCTCCTCCCCGATACTCAACCCATTTCTATCCCCCCTTATCGTATGGCCCCGGCGGAGTTAAAGGAGTTGAAGGAACAATTGAGGGACTTGTTGGAGAAGGGTTTTATTAGGCCTAGCCAATCACCATGGGGTGCACCGGTGTTGTTTGTGAAGAAGAAAGATGGGTCCCTTAGGATGTGTATTGATTACCGGCAACTCAATAGGGTCACCATCAAGAATAAATATCCTCTTCCTAGGATTGATGACTTGTTCGACCAATTACAAGGGGCTAGCCACTTCTCTAAGATTGATCTTCGGTCCGGGTATCATCAAGTGAAGGTGAGGGAGTGTGACATTCCCAAGACAGCCTTTCGGACTAGGTATGGGCATTATGAATTTGTGGTCATGTCCTTTGGGTTGACCAATGCACCGGCTATCTTCATGGACCTAATGAACAGGATCTTTAAACCCCACCTTGATTCCTTTGTTGTGGTCTTCATTGATGATATTTTAATCTATTCGCATAGCGAGGAAGAACATATGGGTCACTTGAGGGTTGTGTTGCAAAGATTGAGAGAGGAGAAGTTGTATGCCAAGTATGAAAAGTGTGAATTTTGGTTGAGGGAGGTTGCCTTCCTAGGTCATGTGGTGTCGGGGGATGGTATTAAGGTAGATCCTAAGAAGACCGATGTGATTAGAAATTGGCCTAGGCCATTGACCCCGTCGGATATTAGGAGCTTCTTGGGCTTAGCGGGTTACTATCGGAGATTTGTGAATGGGTTTTCTTCTATTGCTTCTTCCATGACTAAGTTGACACAAAAGAAGGCTAAGTTTGAGTGGACCGACGAGTGTGAGAGGAGTTTTCAAACCTTGAAAGATAAACTTGTGTCCGCTCCTATATTGTCACTACCGGATGGGCTTGAGGGATTTGTTGTGTATTGTGATGCTTCTAGAGTTGGCTTGGGTTGTGTCCTAATGCAAAATGGTAAGGTGATATCCTATGCTTCTAGACAACTCAAAGTGCATGAAAAGAACTATCCTACGCATGATCTTGAATTAGCCGCGGTGGTGTTTGCTTTAAAGATTTGGCGTCATTATTTGTATGGGGTACATGTTGACGTGTTCACCGATCATAAGAGTCTTCAATATGTCTTCACCCAAAAAGACCTCAACTTGAGACAAAGAAGGTGGCTAGAATTTCTTAAAGATTATGATATGAGTGTGCATTATCATCCCGGTAAAGCTAATGTGGTGGCGGATGCTTTGAGTAGGGTGTCTATGGGTAGCCTAGCTCATGTGGATATTGGTGATAGGGAAATGGCTAGGGAGGTGCATCGGTTGGCAAGGTTGGGGGTTAGGTTGGAAGAGGTTGGTAATGGTGGTGTGGTCGTTGTTGATGGTGCTAGGTCTTCCTTGGTTGATGAGGTGATAGCAAAACAAGATCTCGACTCGTCCTTGTTAGAATTGAAGGCCTTGGTGAAAGAGGGCAAGGTGGAAGTTTTCTCCCAAGGGGGAGATGGTGCCCTTAGGTACCAAGGTAGGTTGTGTGTGCCTCGTGTTGATGGTTTGAGGGAGAAAATTCTTGAGGAGGCTCATAATTCTTCCTACTCCATTCACCCCGGTTCCACCAAAATGTATAGAGATTTGAGGGATGTGTATTGGTGGGGAGGCATGAAGAAGGACATTGCCAAATTCGTCTCCGGTTGTCATAGTTGTCAACAAGTCAAGGCCGAACATCAAAGGCCGGGTGGTCTAACCCAAGACATAGAGATTCCTACTTGGAAGTGGGAAGAAATTAATATGGATTTTGTAGTTGGTTTACCCAAGACTAGAAAAGGTTTTGATTCTATTTGGGTGGTGGTTGATAGGATGACAAAATTGGCTCATTTTCTACCGGTAAAGACAACATATGGGGCGGAAGATTATGCAAGGTTATATATTCATGACTTGGTAAGGTTGCATGGGATTCCTCTATCCATCATATCGGACCGTGGTACTCAATTTACTTCACACTTTTGGAAGTCCTTTCAAAGGGGTCTAGGTACGAGAGTTAAGCTTACTACGGCCTTTCACCCGCAAACGGATGGACAAGCCGAAAGGACTATCCAAACACTTGAGGATATGCTTAGGGCTTGTGTATTGGAGCTTAAGGGTAGTTGGGATGATCATCTTCCATTGATTGAGTTTGCCTATAACAATAGCTATCATTCTAGCATCGGTATGGCTCCTTTTGAGGCTCTCTATGGGAGACGTTGTAGATCACCGGTTGGGTGGTTTGAGGTTGGTGAGGTGGCCTTGTTAGGACCAGATCTAGTTATGGAGGCTCTTGAGAAGGTTAGGATGATTAGAGAAAGGTTGAAGACGGCCCAAAGTCGCCAAAAGTCCTATGCCGATGTGAGGAGAAGGGCTCTTGAATTCCAAGTTGGTGATTGGGTCTATTTGAAGGTGTCACCCATGAAGGGTGTGGTTCGTTTTGGTAAGAAGGGCAAGTTGAGCCCAAGATACGTGGGTCCTTATAAAGTGATGAGGAGAATTGGCAAGGTAGCTTATGAGTTGGAATTGCCTAGCGAAATGGATTTGGTTCATCCGGTATTTCATGTGTCTATGTTGAGGAAGTGTGTGGGTGATCCAAATGCCATTGTGTCTCTTGATGTTGTGGGTGTTGTTGAAGATAATTTGACCTATGAAGAGGTTCCGGTCCAGATTTTAGATAGACAAGTGAAGAGGTTGAGAAACAAGATGTGGCTTCCGTTAAAGTCCTTTGGAGAACTCAACAAGTTGAGAGTGCTACTTGGGAGGCCGAAGCGGACATGCAAAGGCGATATCCTTATCTTTTCCACTCCACTCAAGCTTAAGGTATTGATCTAAGCCCTTTATAAAATCTCAGGTCTTAAGTTCAACCCCCATGTCATTGCATACATTCATGTTTAAATTGACAAGTTCATTGTGGTTTTACAACTATGTTGAGGTTTTGAAATAAGATGTAAGTGCATTGTTGCATCCTTATGTGGGCTGATATTGCCATGTTTGTGTCCCTCATGTACGTTTCTTTAACATTCGGGACGAATGTTCCCAAGGGGGAGATATTGAAACGACCCCAAAAATGCCCGAAAATGTGCTTCGGAAACACCTAAAATTGTAATTTCCATATATCTCAAAATCCGTGCATCATTTCGGAAATTCGACTTCATATTCTTATTCAGGGGGTCAAATTGAGTGGGAAATGAGTCTAACCCGAATTTTAGAACAACCGTATCAAAATTCGAAAATCGCAAAAAATGCGATTTTGAGGGTCAACTTTAAAGGGGCATATCTCTCAGCACACAAGGAACTGGAAGGAGCTCAAACTATCAAAATTAAAGCTTTGTGAGTTAGCTTTCCAACGCAATTTGTTTCGCCTCATTCCGAGTTAGGATGAAGGAGTTATAACCATTTTCGTAAAACCTCGCCGGCAGAAAAGTGCCATTTCCAGTAAGCCGAAACACTGTTCACCCGCCCCATTAATTTTTCTAAGTGTTGGACAATTTTTTTTCCAAAAGGGCATATGATATTCCCTATATATCATTAGTTCATTCCAAGTCTCTAAAACATTTCTCAAACATCCAAAAACTCTCTCTAAACCCTCTCCAAAATTCCACCAAGATCTTCAACCAAATTCAAACATCTCAAACTCTAATTCCGGATTCAAGACTCAATCTCAATCATCAATTCTCCATTCCAATCTTCATCAAGGATTCTCCAAAGTTGAGGTATGTGGGTTTGATTGTGGAAACCTTCCTTTCCACAAGTCCAACCATTTATCCTCTATTTTACTCCAAGTTTATGGGTCCTTATGATCATTTATGAACTCTTGAATTATGGAATTATTACTACACATCCTATTATGGTCTATTTTTGTATATTATCATGAAAAGGAATGATTATATGATGTTTATGGTTTTCATGCCTCCATGATCAAATTATGAAGGTTGTTATATATGTATATATATATGTATGTTGTTGGTGGGCTGTTTTATATAGATTTTGAAATTGGTTGGACTTAGTACTCTTAAAATACATGATTTTATTTACATGAACAAGTAGCCCACCATATGTTTGATAAAATGCCATTTATAGAATTCTTATGAAATGGAAGGTCCAATGTACGTCCTATGAGTCGGATGATTATATAAGTATTGAAATGATGATGAAATGGATACATGTATATGATTTTCTCTATATAGTGTGTGAGTCGATCAAGCCTAGCTCGGGGGGTTGTAGGCCCGGGTAACCGTATCAAGGGGTTGGTACCTTGGTTGCCTAGTACGGGGGGTAGTAGGCCCGTATAACCGTATCGAGGGGTTTGTACCTTGGTTGCCTAGTACGGGGGGTAGTAGGCCCGTATAACCATATCGAGGGGTTTGTACCTTGGTCCCTAGCTCGGGGGGTGGTAGGCCCGGGTAACCACATTGAGGGGTTTGTACCTCTTTCGCCTCTCCAAGGGGGTGGTAGGCCTTGGAAATACTATATTGATGGTCACTCACTACACATATACTATGCCCTACTAAATATGGTTTTTATATAAGCATCATTATACATATCATCTCATTAATATGCTATCTATCGGGTACGATTATGCATTTTGCCTATGATGTCCATCCCTTGTTGCATTGCATTGCATCCCATATACTTAGTACATTCAACGTACTAACGCATACTCTATGCCTACATGATGTCACCATGTAGGGACCGGAGCACCGCTTGACCCTCGTCCTCCGCGTGGCTAATACGATTTTCTATCAAGGTTATTGGTGAGTCCTCCATTCCGGGGACGTTGCTTATGATCTTTTGCTATGTATAAGACTTTTCCTTTTAGTTATGTTTTGACTATGAGGGTGAGCCCAGTTGTTTGTCTTGGCCCCCGCTAAAGTACCTATGTTTAGAGGTGGTGTTGGACAAGTTGTGTATTATGCTTGAGCTTGACTCAGCTATGGTATTTAAGTATCATTTCTTCTTCTTCTTTTTTTCTTGCTCCCTTAGTCCCGATTTTCCCCTTTGATTATGCTTATGGCTTATGGTCATTTTAATTGCTTCCGCGACCAAGGATGTGTAATGATACGCTATGAGGCTTGTTTGGGGTTCCTTCGGGTTCCCCATTCGCCGGTCACGTCTAGGCCCTAGGCTTGGGTCGTGACACAGAGCCAAAGAAATCCTACTTGGAACTCCGTCAGCAAACAATATTATTGTCTCTACTCCACAACTCAAGAATAGCTAAATGTGTAAATACTTATTAAAAATTACTCAACTGACTTAGCTTCTGAAATTTTGCACAGGGTATCACAGGAACTACCAATTCTTGTCATTGTCAGCATGCTTGCCTACTTTTGCTTTCTTGAGCAGCTTCTGGTAATTAAGAAGTATCTTTATGAAAGAAATAGACCGCCATCGATCTTGTATTGATTTACTATTGTCCCATCTGCAGGTCGGATCAATGGGAACTCTGCAGGTCCTACAATTGTGAGTCCAATGTAGATAAATGTTGTAAACCAAATAAGTATGATATAAATGGTAATGAAATAATATTAATTGGTTCTTATCTGAAATTCCTTTAGTTATATTTGTGTGAGTTCCTGGTACTTCATCTACATCATCAGTCTTCAAGTGTATACCTATTGGTCCCAAAACAGAGCACTGTTAGCTGAACAGTTATGAATTTGTACAGTAAAATAATATTATGGAATGAAATAAAGAAATACCATGTTTCTATTTCAGCTTGAGGACATCTATTTTGAAATACTTCTGTGTAAACAATATTTTTAATGAACATAGGATCTTCCATGTCGTCGTCAACATTTAGTATAGTTAATCCTTGTCTTGTTGTTACTCGGGATAGTGCTACATATAATTGGCCATGAGTGAATACTTGTTTAGGAAGATACAATCCAACATGGTTGAGAGACTGTCCTTGACTTTTATTAATCGTCATAGCGAAACATGGTGCTACAGGAAGTTGTCGTCTGTTAAACTTGAATGGCCACTTTGAATCATTAGGAGACATAATAATTCTTGGTATTGTTGCTTTCGAGCCAATGTTCTTTCCGGAGATGATATTTGCGCTAATAGACCAGTTACCAAGATGTGTGACAATCAATCTTGTTCCATTGCATAGTCCTTCACTTTGATTTAGATTCCTGAGAAGCATAACTGGAGTACCTACTTTTAAGTGTACGTCATGATTAGGAATTCCCAGAAATCTTAAGCTATTTAAAAATTCTGTTGGGTACAGCAGATCTTCATCATTAGTGTTAACACTTGCTTTACACACATTCTCTGAGCTAAAATATGTTCTTCCTTCACCTGGAATCATTTGCATAATTGTATCATTCAATTCATGGACCATTTCATTTTTAGGAGTAAGTATTGCTCTTTCTTGCAAATATGTTAGGTCATTGTACTTCTGCAAGAGGGATGGGTAAACTGCCTCGACGATTGACCCGATTGGATCAGTGGATGGCATTATACATATATCAGTAGGTACTTTAATAAGGTCATTGTCAACATCACTATAAAAGGATCCATCCCCAATTTGTAACAACCATTTGTCGAAAGTAGTAATTTCAGCGGCCTCAAAATCAGATACTCTTCCATAGCAAAGTCGCATATTTTGTTTCAGCTCATAAATTGTAAAGAATGGCCACAAATATGAGGAGTTGAGTGATGTATCTAGAATATCAGCTCGTGTTCCTTTTGGAATCACTGGTAGTATTTGACGAAAATCACCACCAAATACGATTGTAAGGCCGCCAAATGGTTTATCTGAGTTGTTTTCATATTTCACTCGGAGAATATCTCGCAAGGTCCTGTCTAAGGCTTCAAAACAAAATTTATTTGCCATTGGTGCTTCATCCCAAATGATTAAAGATGTTTTCAGAAGTAGTTCGGCTAACTGACTTCCTTGTCTTATTTCACAAGTTGATTCTGCACTGATGTCCAAAGGGATATGAAATCGTGAATGTGCTGTCCTACTATTTGGTAATAACAAAGCCGCTATTCCGGAAGTAGCAACTGGAAGAACTATTTTTGATTCTGATCTCAACTTGGAAATTATTGTATTCCATAAAAATGTCTTTCCCGTACCACCATGTCCATTTATAAAAAATAAGCGGCCTTCTTCATTTACAACTGATGATATTATTGCCTCATAAGCTATCTTTTGGCAATCATTTAAGAGAGCATATGATTTATCATGTACTTCCTTTAAGCAACGTTTGTCATATTCTAGTTCCTTATTGATTAGACGATTCCCTGTGTCATTCATCAAAGTAGAATCTGGAAGTGGCATTCCATGTATGTCTTTCAAACTTTTTCCCATCTTCACAAGTATGGTTTCGATCTCAAATAACGTATATGATTCAAGTTGTTTTTCAGTAAACTGTAAATCTTCCAATTGAAATCTCTTTCGTTGTAATGATGTTATATCTTCTGATAAAATTTCATAGTTGCTCCTCCAAAGTTTGGATGAATCAGACACTTGACAGTGAATTAGTATCGTCACAAACAGATTTCTCAGCTCATTTCCTGATGCCCAACATGCAGCTTCAGCCAAGCAGTCATTCCATTCTTTATCATCCTCCAATAATCCCAATGCGTAGCATGCCTCCTTATAAGTATCATACCGGACTCCATTAATTGTTCTTATGCTTTCAAAGGAAGTGCTTCCTTTCACAAAATTAAGTAACATTCTTATGTAAAATCGTTCTCCACTTGCAGGATGCGCGAAGTAAATTCTACCAATTGACTTCCCCTTTTTTCTTCTAGTCCATCTTTTACCTGTTGCATCCCAAACCCACCGTGTAGGAAAATCTGAATATGTTAGGTCTCGCGCATCCTCATATTCTTTGTTTGCCTCAAACCATTCTGTGAATTTTGTTTTTACTATATCGGGTTTGTTTAGTATGCTTTCAGGACACCTTTCTTCTTGGAATACTATGGTGTTTTCTCCTTGTAAATGGAATGGCAAACGCTCAACTGCTGGCTCTCTATGATGTATGTCAAATTTAAAGATCCTCCAGCAAGCTTCTGTAGCTGATATGTATCTACAATCTAGATATCTTTTGATCTCATCATGTTCTGTGGTAGTATCTGAACATTCTATGCCGATTGTTGCTCTATCAGATCCCTTATTGACATATTTAAATAGGTACTTCACCGATCTTGAGTAATTGCATAACTCGACATTTATATGTGCATCAAATTTGACAATCAAATTCCTGTTATAAGGGACGACATATCTGTTATCTAAAAAGACATTATTTTTATTGACTTTTGTACCTGTGTTTCTTCTCCTATAAATTGGGAACCCATCTGCATCAAAAGTTGTTTGATTGTTGAACTTCTTTGGGAAATGCTTGCTGCACTTTCCTTGTTTCATACATGGGCATCCTGGATTGAGGTCTCCGCAAGGTCCATGCATCATGTAGTTCTTCACAACATTATAACCATCAGGATCGACTTCCATATTAGGTATTTCAGCTGTTATCATTGTGTTGATATGATCTATAGATGGACTTTTTAATGTGGGATGCAGGAAGAGTAGTATATGTGCATGAGGTAGTCCTCTTTTCTGAAACTCAATTGTATATAAACCTACAGAATCAATGGTATAATGTGTTTGTTAGGATGCCGAAAAAGTAAGCATTTTTTTTTTTTTTACCAAAATGTAAACGCTTTAATTAATAACTGATGCATTGTTAGTATGTTTAAGTTTGAGTTTGAACTTACATGCGATTATTTTTCCAAAAGGCTGTTGCTTTTTCAGATCTTGCATCAGTTGGAATAACTTGATTTGGAACACTCTGCATACGATGTCCACCCTGTTATCATCGCCAGATTGGTCTATTAAGCGAAGCATTTCATTTATTTCGGGCCACTTTGGATTGCATGTGAAAGTGAGGAACAAATCTGGATATCCAGCCCACCTACAAATTGCCATTGCATCTTGATAATTTTGTGCCCGATAGCGAGGTCCTCCAGTGTGAGATGAAGGCAGGATAACTGTTTTTCCTACCAGTGAACAATCTGAATCACCACGAAGAATGGCATCCATTAAACCAGAGTAAAGAGCAGCTCTGAGTTTTGTTTGATTATTTCGAATATAACGAAATCTTTCTTCCTCGATTGCCATGTAACCGTCAACAATGTATTGTTGTAATAGTCTACCAGCTAGTAAGAGAGTCTTACCCTCGTTAAGCCTTTGTTGTATTCTAAAGCAATAGAAGTCTCTCATTGATAATTTTTGTCGCTGGTAAGTCTTGTTGATCACATCTGCCAAATTTATTCCAAGTCTATATCCATCTTCACCATATGGGTGTATTAATGGGTATGTCATAGACATAAAACTTGGGTGTAGATCAGTAATTCTTTGAAGTCCATTTTTCCTATGCTCTACAATAATATCTCGCTGGAAGTTTTCTTCCGTAAGATCACCCACTATTAATCCAGCTACTTCAGAAGTTGTGGGTATATTATATTGCCGACCATCTGTTGTCCTGTTAGATATGAGACGTAGGCGAAATTCACATTCAGGATGCTCTTTATATCTATCCCTAGCCATTCGAAATGTTTTTACCAATATATTATGCTCGTCCAACATTTCAGATAAGCCATGAACAATTTTAAGATCAATGTCTCCTTGCGACAGACAATTCATTCTGTTGTTTATCTCATTTTCAGTATCATATATATATAGCTGAGCAAACTGGGGTCTTTTACCAATTTCAGGCAATAAAGATCCTATACGATGATAATTCTGACCACTCATCCTGAAAACGTATGGCCCCTTTGAACGATTGATAGATCCATCAACTCGGCCACCAATGGATGTAAATGCAAATATTGAGTTATAAGCCCTGATGTTTTTTCGAAAATTCATACCTAGTTGTCTAGATTTTGTACCCAAAAGATACTTGAGATAAGGTGGTGGTTCGCTCAATAAAGGAAGTTGTACACGACCTCCTCCCATACAACAAAATGAGAATATTGGTTTTGTTGTTTGTACTGTTTTTGTTGTCCGTTCTTCATACCATAACAGAGCTCCACAATATTGACATGTGAACTTTGGGGGGCCAAAGTTCCAAGTTGTTGTGTAATGGGCTGTAAAATTTGAACATTTAAATATAAACATAATCATTTTATAGGTAGTTAATGATTTATTTATTCAGTTTCTCATATGAACAATAAGTCGAACTTTGGAATTTGGTTAAGAGATAAATGGGGATGTATATTAACATACCATTTTGATGAATCGGAACATGTCTGCTTGTAAAGTTTGTCAACTTTGCCAACTTTGTGAATCTATTCACAAAACGTATAAGCTGAACTATTAATTTTTTTGGATGGCTCTTGTATTGTTTTTCAATTAAAGCAACCTTTCGCTTCAATCTGAAATACTTGCATCTGGTGTTTTTGAGAGAGCCCACTGCTTTATTCATTCGACTACACTCGCCTGTTGATGCATTTGCATTTCCTTTTTGTTTTAGCATCCGTTCTTGGGAAGCTAATTCTGGTAGTAGCTGTTGTAGGAGCGTAATTTCCATTGAAATATTCATCGAGCCACTATATTCTTTAATGATAGCGGATAGCAATTCCATTGAACCTGTTATATTTGTTTTAGTAGAATATAAACACTCACTGAGATGATCTCTAAGAAATTGAATGGATTGCAATGTGTGAATCTGCTGCTGTGTTAAGTTTTCTGAATTATTAAAAAAGTAAATAAACGTCTCCCCTTCCTTGAATGTGCACTCTGTTTAATTTGAAGATAAAAAGGAAATGGATGATCGAATGGTAGTAGAATTTGAATATGATGAATGAATGATTGTAGATTTTGAGTGTGATGAATTTAAATATGAATAGAGGGAAGATATGAGAATTGCCTGGGCATTTAATATGAGTGAGCTGTATTTGATTTGTGGATAAAATGTAACTGAATATGATTGCGAGGAAGATTTGGGACTTGGCCAGTCATTTAATAGCATTGATTTACCAAATCATCTGGATGGGTAACTGATATTAGCTATAATGTTTCAGGTAAGTAGCAGTAACAAATACAACCAGCAGGATACTTGCAACAATACCAAGTCCATCATGTGCACCCTTTGGCCATCCTTCAGTCATTATGCCAACAACCAACGATACAAAAGCACAAACACCAAGTATCATGAGGGTTGTATCTTGAAGAGCTTCCCATACAAAAATCCAGAAGCTCCTTGGTGGGCTCTCAATAAACTTATTGATCCCATATATTTCTTTTCGTCGGCTAAGCAAATCAGCAGAAGTACAAATACCATCGGTGGTTGATGTTGATAGCTTTTCTGCAATACCCTCAACTGCACCATGAACTTTCAGCATGAAAATGCAGTCAATTCGTACATCCCCTGTAACCCAACTTGCACTGTGTGTAGAACGAATTGTCACCAGCTCAGCCCATCTTAACCGTTCTCCTTCTTCATAAGTAGTTGCATTAGGTAATTTGCAGACATACAAATTAGCATAATCGATTGCTTAATTTTACTTCTAAATATATATTACTTCTTCATGCACATTTTTCCAAAAAGGAGTTACAATCTCCCAACAATACTGTAAGATGAGAAATTGGCATTAAATGAAAACATGTCATCCATGTGATGCGCGTAACTTGTAGACAGACATGGCTAACAAATTGTGTCCTGTTGACATAACTGGATTCTCCATTTCTATTAAATAACGCATAGAAAATAAGGATGACATGATTAAAATCAAACACAAACAACCAAAAAAGTTCTCAGAATTCTCTTGCAGTAGCTCATTTGATACATTCCTTCTCTTTAATAATACATATTAGAATATTCTTCTTTGAAATACAACAATAAACGAAGTCCAGGCGTCAATGTCAACTCATCGTAAGATTAAAGAATACTGCATATAGAAAAATATCCTCACAAAACCAAGTTGTTTAATAGGAAAAAGGAAAAAAAACATATAAATTAGTCTCAAAATTCAAAGAGCTCCAATTAAGCAGCTGCAGCCTTGCCCTTCTTCTTCTGTAGTTTCTTCATATAGAACTCAAGTTCTTTGCCCTCCAAGATATACCTGTCAATTGCAATACAAAGATCATGACTTGAATGGGAACAGATGCAAAAAAACTATCTCACGAGTCTAGGGCCGGGAATCAAGGTTGCTAATGCGAAACTTACCCATCACCTCTGCCACACTGACCAGGGCGAGATGAGATGCAAGCATATAGTCTACCAGAACTAAATTGTTCTTCAAGGTGAGAATCAAGTTTGCGATCTGTCAGGCGCTTCTCAATTTTTCGGAGAACATGGTTGCTCTTCTTAGTTTCCTCAGCCGCAGCAGCACCTTCTCCCTCCTGCCATGTACCAAAAGAAATAATCAACATATACAGAAAAGAAGATAGTCGTCACTACTTGGTCATGAAAAGTAAGGGGAAAAAGATACCTCTCCATTTTAAGTTGTTGATGTCACATTGAATAAATTCCATGTCTAGCTGCAGATGAAATAGTTTAAGAAATGAATGAAACACAAAATAGTACAAGTGAGATTATACATGAAAGGCTACATGTATCAATCAAAACCAATGTTAAAAGACTCGGCCTTGAACGCTTTCTCAACCTTGCAACTGAAGAAATCCAAAATTGAATGTAACATCAAATACCTCTATTTGGAACTCAAGTTCTTTGCCCTCCAAGATATACCTGTCAATTGCAATACAAAGATCATGACTTGAATGGGAACAGATGCAAAAAAACTATCTCACGAGTCTAGGGCCGGGAATCAAGGTTGCCAATGCGGAACTTACCCATCACCTCTGCCACACTGACCAGGGCGAGATGAGATGCAAGCATATAGTCTACCAGAACTAAATTGTTCTTCAAGGTGAGAATCAAGTTTGCGATCTGTCAGGCGCTTCTCAATTTTTCGGAGAACATGGTTGCTCTTCTTAGTTTCCTCAGCCGCAGCAGCACCTTCTCCCTCCTGCCATGTACCAAAAGAAATAATCAACATATACAGAAAAGAAGATAGTCGTCACTACTTGGTCATGAAAAGTAAGGGGAAAAAGATACCTCTCCATTTTAAGTTGTTGATGTCACATTGAATAAATTCCATGTCTAGCTGCAGATGAAATAGTTTAAGAAATGAATGAAACACAAATTAGTACAAGTGAGATTATACATGAAAGGCTACATGTATCAATCAAAACCAATGTAAAAAGACTCGGCCTTGAACGCTTTCTCAACCTTGCAACTGAAGAAATCCAAAATTGAATGTAACATCAAATACCTCTATTTGTTAAGTTTAAAACTTAAAGGCAACTTATGGAAGGAAATTATAAGAAACTAAGTCATCCATAAGTCAACAGCCACTTGACTCTTCAACAACACAAATCCAAAAGTGAGTGTGACATCAATTACCTCTAGTTTTAGACTGAAAGACAACTTACGGAAGACAATTTAAAGAAACTAAGTCATCCATGAGTAAATATCCATTTGAATTATATTTTCCCTTTTTCTCTTCTTCCTATTTCTCTTATGTTTAACACATCTCATTTTATTTGTTGCCTTTAAAACAGTAGCTGCTGAAATTCCATCTTAACAAATATACTTAATATTTTCAAGTGATTCTCTTACTTTGTCCATTGGAAAATTTAAACGTGCCAATGGACCTCTCATTGCAAGTGCACTAATTCTATTTCTTGTTGAATCTCTTACTTCTGCTGCATATTTTCCCCATGCTCATGTGTGCCAATGGACCTCTCATTGTAAGTGCAGCTTGATCATACGCTAAAGCAGCTTCTTCGTCTTCCATTTCTTGTTGAAGAGGAGAATGTTGATATTGAGAATGTAGACACCTTCTCATGTATATTATGATCAGTTATCATTCCAATACCAACAAAAAAACTCCTCCTACATCTTCAAAAGTCATCCAACCATAGCTAAACATTACTTCAAAAACAAAGAAAAGGAACAACTTATTAATTATGTCACTTTTATTTCGTCAACTTATTAGAGTGTTCCACTTCCGAAACTCAGAGTTCAAAGTGGCAGCAAAATGAATAGTAGGGAAAACCTCAACTCTGTATGTACGGCTACATAGCAAGCACCATAGGAAGAACTTGAACAACGTGGAGACTAATATAGGGGAATATAAGAGAAGAAGAAGCACTAAACCCGCTCAAGAACTAACTGAATAGGAAGGATGACCATGTGTTTTGTGCACATAGCACCAACATTTATTTGATTCCACAAAACTGAAGAAGAATTTAATTATGTATACAGAAGATACACTTGCAGACTGCTCAATCAAGTGATATCCATCAAGTATTCGATTTTGAGGACAAAGCCATCTTATACAAACAACCAAATATATTAATAGTAGAAGTTGTCTGAGTTGGGATAAAACCATACAAGTATGAATATCATCACTACGGAAAACATGCATATACTTAGTAAACTAAACTTAAAATGGTAAAGGGACAAAACAACTTAACTAAGCTCAAAGGTGTCTACTTATTAAACTAAACCAAAAATTATAAAAGGACAACTTAACTAAGCTCAAACAATAGTATCCTTCGGATCCCTGATCATTTGGTTCAATCTCATTCTCAAGTAAGCTTCTCCCCTAAAAAAACATCAACAACAAAACAAATATTATTTACAACGTAAAGGTAATAGTGAATTACAAACTAAAACTTGGTATTGCAATACCTTTTTTCTATTTCCTTAGTTTGTATTGTGCTTCCAAATTATCATCTGGTATCCAAAGTTTTGATATTGTAAAATTCTCAACCCCTTCTTTCAAGTTATACTTGTTTAATTTTGTAGACATGGTGGAAAACTTTTGAACCAAACATCTTATGTAATCTATATCAAGATTTACATAAATTTTGCCAAAAAATCTCGTTTTGCCTATCGTAAACAAATTTATCCAGTTTATTTACAACACCCAGCTTCCCACTTCAGTAAAACCTTTAAAAAATCATAAAAGGTAGGCAGAAAAAGGCAACAATAACAAAAAGCTATCATTTTTTTCAGCATATAAACTTAACCGAAACAAAAAAGATGAGCTCATGAAGCTTACATGAACATGAGGCTCAAATTTCCAAATACGACCTGTTTGATCCACATAACCTGAAGCTAATTTTGTGCCACTGCAGTTCCATGCAACCGAATGCACCTTTAATAAATTACAAAAAAAACATAGAAGATAAAGTATCACATAGTTATATAGATAAGGAGCAAACTTCTCCCCAAGTTCATCACATAAGGTAATTTTTGATTTAGCAGAACTATGCAGAACAAATATAAAATTAGAATTTAAAAGTGAAAAATTCATAACAATTATCTTGTAAGAAGATAACATACTAAAACTAATTAAAATGAGATGAGTGACTTACTAATTTGTAACAATGTGGATGTCCCTTTTTTTCCAGCGCTTTCCATATCACCAATTCCGTATAAACAACCAACCACATATACAGATCAACTACCCATTTTTGTTGTTCCGTATAATCAACTACCCATTTTTTTGGGATTAATGACATACCAGAGTGTACAAAGTCGAACCCTTATCACGAAATCATCTCGACCAGTCATGAAGATCAAAACAGAAAACGTTAGATCTACATATATGGCAAGAATTAGGGTATGCAAGGCCACAAAAATTAATTAACAATAATGATTCACAGATTAGTACAAATTAAAAACATTTCAGTTACAAATCATGAAGATCAAAACAAAAAACGTACCTTATGAAACTTATGAAGATGGGAGGGAGAAGGTCGGCAACTGAGGGAATTAACTTACGCCAAAGATAAAAAAAAATAGACGCCTAATAAACTAACCTATTCAATTGGATAATTAAGGTGATGTTAGTGGGCTAGGTTTGAAACGTTTTGGATGGGCTGGGTTTTAGAGGTTATGGGCTGATGCTGAGTAAATAATAACTCATATTTATTGCTAAGCGTTTTGGGCTGCTGCAGAGTAATTAATTACTCTCTTTTAATTAATTGAATTTTTTTATTTGGGAAAAACTCAGATTTAATTTTTAATTAAAAAGTAAAATAGATAATTACAAAATTCCAAATGCTGGCCATTGGAGGCTGCCACATCAGCGATTCTAGATTCAGATTTATATATATATATAGATTAGAATACTAATAGAATTATGCTAATGAGAAAATAAGCATGTCATAAAGAAATAGATAATACGAAAAAATTACATAGAATCACATAAAGTAAGGATGAGAACGAGAAGAAAATGAAATATAATATATAAAATAAAAAATAAACTTTTAGAAATTTTTAGAATAATAAACATAAAAAAAGAACTTAAAATAATAGAAGTAGTTTTTTATTTTTTTTAAAAATAGATTTAAAAAAAAAGAAATTAAAAAGTAATCAGCTGGTAATTACACCATGTAATTACAAGCAATTCACAGCCAGGCTGTGAATTAGAGAGTGTAATTACCCTTTGCCAATTACACCAATTACCTGCTGACCAAGTAATTACCTGTCCAACCAAACATGATAGACCGTGTAATTACACCCAATTACACCAAATTCAATTACCAGGGTGTCCTTCCAAACATGCCCTAAAAGTGGACGGAAAAAGTAATAATTTAACATAACTAGACACTATATTAGTATTTTATACTACAATCTACACAGTTCACACTTCACAATACTTCTATTTCACAGAAGAAATTCCATATTATGTTTTGACTGTAACATGTAATTGTAGCCTTCGTACTACATCTGCTCTTATTGACGCAATGTCTCATTATCTTTCATGTTTCAGTATATCAAAACATTTACTATTGATTTGTTTGTTTCACTATATCACGCTAAATTATTAGACAAGTGAAAAGTTATATATTTAATTTATGAGCATTTTTATTGGATAAATAAGAAATTAAGCCATTAAAGAATAAAAATAATTTGTTATTAACTTATCATATTTTAAACTAAATTTAATAGGTTGAACTAATAATACATAAAATCGAACCGTACCCTACTTCACGAAGAGTCTTATGCGAAGATGATAATGGCTTTTGATCAGATGGTCCAAGATATATAAAGAGACTTTTCAGCTTCTTACTGAAAATATAAAATAATAGTATAAATTAGACCTTTCACCTTCTAAATCAAATCAAATGAAATGACGTGGATCATTTATTACAAGTATGTCCTTTTCCGCCTCTTCACTTGCTAAACTATCTCTCTTGACTAGAACTAAAGCTTTAACCATGGGCATAAACCAAAAAAAGAAAGAACAGAAAATGGCAGAAAATTCAAGCACAGATTCAGGAAATTGTAGTGTGGAGTTTGTGAGAGAAGAAGAGGAAATAGTGTCAAAGAAAAGAAAAAACAAGGATGTTGATGTGACAAGGTTTCTTTATAATGATACTCCTTCCGATGGATATGATGAAGAGAAAACTCCTTCTCCGAAGGCGAAGAGGATGATGAAACTGAAATCCAAACCTCCCCTTTTTTCAAAAGTGTGGAGTGATGAAGATGAAATTTCCCTACTCACAGGTATCATTAAGTTCAAGGAACAAACAGCTCGTGAAGTTGCACAAAATATGGCCGAATTTCGTGCATTTATCCTTCCTTCACTTACTCTTCAAGCTACGCCTGTCCAATTAAGGGAGAAAATAAGGCGTATCAGACTAAAGTATGAAAAGACTCTTGCCACAGGAAATCCTTCTAATACAGACCTGCACCAAGTCCAAGTGTTCCAATTATGTCAGAAAATTTGGACTCAACCTCCTAACTCCAACTCTCTACTGCTAAAGGAGAACCACAACATTCCAGAAAACGACCTACAGGTAAAGGAGAAACACAACATTCCAGATAATGGGCTACAGGTAAAGGAGGAGCACAACATTCCAGAAAATGGGCAGCCAGGAAAGCAGAATCTACTGGTAAAGGAGAAGAAACACAACATTCGACCGATTCAGCAGCATAAAATTATCCCCGATTCTGGACTGGATGGGAAAACTATGGAAGATTTGTTGAAGCGACTAGCCAAAGATGTAGAACTTGTTGTAAATTCTAAGGCATGTTTGCAAGGAAATAGTAATGAAGTTGGTATAAGAGTGCTTGATATTGGCCTAGAAAGTATGAAATTAGGGATAAAGTTGGGGAAATTGGTGCACGAGAAAGCGACTTCGCCTGAGTTGGTATAACCATGTCTTATTTTTTGTTTTTGTTCCTATACCATTTCTGAGCAGAATTGTCTCATCTTTGTGTGTTGAATTGTATGTCAGCAAGATTCTCCGGAGCTACGGGAACAAGTGGTATTAAGGGCCTATCTGGAAGCCAAGATAGAGCACGCACAACTACTTTTGAATGCTTATGATGGCTTAATTAAGGTAACAATTCTATCTGCTTTGACTAGGCCTGACTATGTCTCACAAGATGTTCAGATAAGTATAATGCCGTTTTGAAGGTGTCTTTTGTGGATCAATTTCTTCCTTTATAGTTCATTGTTATAGAGAAACTTGGAATTTTCTGTAGATATTCTGAATCTTATTGAAAGAGCTATACGCTGAAAGTTATTTGCTTCCTGCCGCGTACATTATAAATTCAGATCTTTGATTTTCAGCATTTTAACTACTCTTCTGGTAAATGTTTTGGGCAGTCTTGTCTTAGGCTTAAATTTTGTAAATCTAGAGACTGTGGATCAAATAACTTAGACTACTTAGAAAATCGTATGGATCTAGAGACTGTTCCCTTATGCTTAAAGCTTTAATTTGCTTGCTTTGGTTAGGTAGGAATATAGCCTGAATTTGTTCAACCCAGGCTACTATAAATTCTATATTTTATTATGCCCACGAATGTCGGTTTAGGGATGTATGGATTCTCGAGAAGAGAGAAGACATGATGGTCCCCCCTGGACCGCCAAGCTTTAGACTATCCATGTTGCTGGTTTTATTGTGCCTTGTTCAGTGGAAGTTCCTAACTGCCACAAAGTACTATTTTCCAGTCGGAGTTATTCCGTTGTTAGGACTAGAGATTCTTTGGGTATACTTCTACAAATAAAATGTAGCAGATATTTGCTTGATAATCCTATGTTACTTGGACCAATATATGGATGTTGCAATGTTGGACATGGTTGTGTGTCAGGTGTCTGGGATTTGCTGTGATGAAGACTTCAAGTTTAGGATATGGAGATAATACTAAACTGTTAAAAACACAGATGTGGAATATACAAGCTACTAATCATGTGGTTAAGATTGCATACGTGTCATTTACTGTGCATTTCAATATGCTCTTCATTTATATCTAGTACCACTTCTAGGCAGCATGGTTGTAGCATTAGTTGAGCGATCCAAACACATTGACCAGATACTGTACATATCTTATCTAGTACATTTATGTTGTAGTTAAAAAACATGTATCTAGACTTTTGGCATGGGCTGGCCGCCTAGGTGTGCATTGATCATCTCTTCTCTTTTGTTGGTGATGCGCTCCTAGTCTTAAATGCCCGGGTTGTGCCAGCGGTATTGCTACTTTGAATTTATTAGAGTTCTCAAAGCAAACCTATCGTCTGTATATAGTAAGTAACTATTATATGCTGACATTTTCCCCTGTTAGGAGCTGGAGATCATTTTTGAGGCTTTCAAGTAGCCAACTCTACCTTCAAATAAATGCGTGCTTGTCTGTTTTCTTGTTCAAGTATTGAGTATCATTCTTTTTTATTATTATATTAATTTTATCCTTTCTGCTGTCAACCGTCCTCTAATGTGTGATTTCTTACCTCCCTTTGTCAAATGGGCATTTTTTTATTTAAGTTCTAGGGCACACAGTGGCACACTTACCCTTGGGCCAACTAAAAGAGAAACTTAATTTATTAAAACACCATTTGCATATTTCTGAACCAAAAGCTAATGGTTACGCAGGAAGCTCTATTTTAACTAGTTATGTTTTTTTTTACTTAAATCCACTTTTGTGGTGCAGGGTTTGGCATTGACCCCTACCCCAGAGGCGGATCTAGGATTGATATTTATAAGTTCCTACCTCAACTCTCAAGTTAATACTAGACTAATAACTTTGTTCATCGATTTCTTAATATATACTATATATATATATACAAAAGCCATGGGTCTCATGTGAACTCGTAAGTCATAACTTACACCGTATATCTGCCACTGCCCTATCCTGTATATTAATAAACAATAAAATAGTTCATAGAAGTATGGGGACTAGACCTTAACTACATCTGGAAGATATCTTTGGTAATAAATGGGGAGTGATAGTATAGCCACAGTGAATTTCCAAAGAATAGTAGGAGGATTCCTATTTACACATAAACCAAGTAAGCAATAAATTTGGATAGACTCCTTCCATTTGGATTTGAGTTCACAAAAGTAATCTTACTTATTCTGAGTAAGTAGTCTTTCTCTTTGACTTGTGATTCTTAAATTGGGGAATTATACTTGTTTAGCTTGGATGGACACTTTGCTTCTCTTGGTAGATTTTCAAACTTGAATATAATCTTCATTTCCTGTAATGAAGCACCCCACTTGGCTAATGCATCTTCCTGTCATGGGCCCATTTTTAAAGGCAACATGGGATCTTCTTCCACAGATCTAGAAGAAAGATTCATACATGGGCTCCACTGATACATCATTTTCCATTCTTTCCTTTTAAAGGAAGTTCACCAAATCTCTCGATAAGCGTCAACACAGTTGTAGGAGGATCTTTAGCAGCTAGTGTATGTAGAGACATTGTTTGAAGAGTGTGCTTATTGGCAACAACTGCCTTGCCACCCGTTGGCTGTACCTTTTCTTCAGTTGACTGGATTTGTTTTTATGATTGTTTTTCTGGTTGCTAGATGGTCTTGGGAATATTTTCACAAACACCTTTTTTGGTTCTTTCCTCGAGCCTTCTGTATTTATTCTCAACTAGAACAACACAATATAGTTTTGTTTCTTTTGCAATTTTCTCATTTTATGTGTAAATGATGTTCATTTTACTCATGATCAATTTCTTCCATTTCAGTAAAATCTTACATTCATCTATAATATTGTTCAAAGTCTGGAACACCCTCATATTGCACAGCTAGCTAGAATCCCTCTTCTTTGGATTATCTGTCAATATCTTATTCCACCTGAGTACTATTTTTTCTACTTTGCCAAGTTGATCTTGATGCTTATCTTTGCCACGTAAGCTTGTGTCATATGCTCTGTAGTGACATTAGTGGGGCAAAGAAACTCTAGTTATGTGCAGTCAATGACCAAGACAGAGCATCACATCTTATATGAAGAGATACTAGTACTCATTCTGGAGCCATATATGTTTCAACCTCCAGAACAAAATCAGATAGCCACTTGACGATACACATAAAATATTAGCAGTCTCTCCAATCTCCAGAAACACAAGGATTAATTGATTTTATATCCAAGTATGACAAAGTAATACTGGTATCAAAATATGTAATCTCAATTCTCAACATTAACTTCAAATATCTCCATAGCCATATTAGTGAAGTATACCACCTTTATTCTGACATATATAGGACAACCCTAGTACATGAAAGGGCCTATGTGTTCAGTCAGCCTATTGATTTCATCTCATTAGTGTTAGGAGTGGTGAGAAACATATTTTCGCCTTGTTTATCTTCTGCTCAGATCCTTCACTTCAAGGCTTGAAAGTGAAAATCCTCATTTCTGTTCCAACTGATTTAGGAGTCTGGATAGGTACTTAAGCTCCAACAATGAAAGAGTGAGGGAGATAACGGATCACCTTGTGTTAAACCATTGGTGGACTTGAAAAAATCATGTCTTGTGCCATTAACAATAACTGAATCCTCTCGACTTGGACTGTAATTTATGTTTCTGGCTTCTCTCCTCTTTTCCTACTTTTAATTTTCTCTTATTTTATTTCTTCAGATAATTTTGCTCTATATGAGATATCATGTGTCCCTAATGTGGTGGTACAAAACAGGTGGATCACGTACTGTTGTGACTTGTGCATAACTGAACACGTAAATAAACTAAAATAGCTCTATATAATTCTCTGAACCAATACTTAATGGTTACTCCGATAGGCTTTATACACTAATTTGGCTTCGTTGATATGTAGAAGTATATGATAAACAGTTACCTTGTCTATTTTGTCTTTAGAAAAGACTAGCCTACTACCACTAGCTTTGGTCTTCGAAGACCCTTTTTGTCTATTTTGAGCTGAGATGCTTGAAAGATTTTAATTTGATTTTTATTGTTGACATTTCCCTCAAAGAATGTTTGTGATGGATCATATAAATTTGTATTTTATCCAGTGCTACCTCTACTTGGTTTTTTCATTAATGTCTTTTTTATGAATTATGATCTATTAATCACTCTTTATCTCTCTCCTTATGGAACTTTTTCCTT
This sequence comes from Solanum verrucosum, assembly GCF_900185275.1. Taxonomy (NCBI): domain Eukaryota; kingdom Viridiplantae; phylum Streptophyta; class Magnoliopsida; order Solanales; family Solanaceae; genus Solanum; species Solanum verrucosum. The sequence goes on from NW_026019659.1 coordinate 32,504, forward strand.
TGCCCCATCTTGTAGGATCATAGTAATGAAGCTCAGTCATCATCGGTGTCTGCTATCAAAGACTGAAGCTTATGGGTTCTGCATTCTATATGAAACTATCCTTGTTTTGTGTTAACAATGACAACAGCCAGCAGCCACCGTCGTTTCGTCTGGCATGTACTCTCGGGACCTCCGAGTGCTTTTCTGGTTGTCTGCTTGCCATCTGTATATATTTTTGCGGACTGCAACTAAGATTGCCTTTTGGATGGTTTAAAGCACTTTTGATGCTCCTACTTATCTTGTTTTGGAACTAATGGGTTCTAAGATTTTATATATATTAAGGCTTATTTTTAACTATGTTGAGTTTGTACCATAAAAAATTAGGTCAAGTGGAGCACTGTACATCTGATATGGGTTTTAAGCTGGGGTGGAGCTATATTGTCTTAGGTGTGTTCAATTGGACATCCTTCGCCGAGGGTTGCCAATTGGATCTCTATCAGATAATTATACCGTTTATACAAGTAAAATGCCACTCAAATCGGTTAAATATAGTATTTCAGACATCCTTAACACAACATGTTATGTGGCCCAATGGCTTGAGGCTTGCTTGTATTGCCCACACTAGCGAGTGCAGGTTCAAATAGGCGCGTTACAGTTCCTCAAAATTATTCTTAATTAGAAATCTTCAATTTAAAAATCTAGTTAAAAAATGATAGTTTAGTACCCAATTGAATTTTTTATATTAAAACTTGAGATAAAATTTAAACGTAATTATTTTATTTAAAGTTAATAAACAAATTTTAACATTTAAAAATATCAAACTTTAGTAGCTAATTGAATTTTCAATGAATTTGACTATTAATTTCTTTTCATTAAAACTTGAATAAAACTTAAATGTAATTATTTGATTCAAAGGTAATAAACAAATTCTACATATTTTTATAACCGCTGCTAAAAGCGAATAGAAGAAGACCTCGTTTGATTCTACTATTTTTCATGTCCTGTTATTGTTGTTGTCATCCGAGATCACTAAAAGCTTGAAACTCGAAAATGATTTCATTTTAGGCTGAATCCCCCCTTGCCCCCTCCCTCCCCCCCTTCAATTTCTTTTTTGTTCGTTCACTTTATATTAAATTAAACACAAATATTAAAGCTAAATATCATGCAATTTGAATTTTTAAAATTTTGGAACATATATTCATAAAATAATATTAATATTACATAATTCAATTTTAATTTTTTTTGTGCACCTATATATATATATATATATATTTTTTTTTTTTTTTTTTTTTTTTTTTTTTTACTTATGTAATGCTTGTACACCCTTTGTGAAATTTCTAACTCCGCCAATAATTTTCAGCTTTTCCTACGGTCATATCTTGTGTGAATGAAAAAAAAAACATGTCCGCTTTGTAGCTTAGTCTTCTAAAATTGAGTAATTGTTATAAATATAGTGAATGTCTATCTTTTAGAGAAAATTTAGGAACCCCACCTTTGGGTCCAAGTAAATTTTCTGCTATAAATTGAAGGGTTCTCTTCATTGTAAAATAATCTCTTCAAGAGGAATAAAAAGTCTTCTCCCTTCTACCTACTTTATTCTTATTATTTTATATAGTTTCATAACATGTTATTAGCACGAGACTCACCAAATACTGATAGGCACTAGATGGCTTCACATGTGGTGTTCAACTTGATCTTGAAAATTAAAGAGGGTTGGAATAATATTGCTTGCCTTCGTATGGTTAAGAACAAAAACAAGGAAGCCTTGAAGCGAGAAAGTTGGCAAATGTGTGTGCGCGTGTGGGGGTGTGTGGGCGGGGGGGGGGGGGGGGGAGGACAATTTAACCGCATTGACGCATATATTGGAAATTTCAATCATTTGATTTTTGAAGGAGTAAAATACTTTTGTAAAAGTGAGAGATATTACATAATATTGATAAGATGTTGGGTTTACGGTCACGACCCAAAATTCACATGTCGTGATGGCACCAATGTTCCCAATCGATAGGTAAGCCAGTCCACTAGTTTTACCAATTTAACTAAATAATTAAGGTGAAAAAGTAAACAACGAGTAGAATACCTCAAATACTAAGTCTTTCATAAGTATGAAGTGTGGAAAACTAAATACTACCAAAATTTTTGGTGTCACAAGTATAAAAGCGTCTAAAATATGATGCAAGTGTCTGAAACTAAAATGACAAGTTTAAACATAACAAATATCCTGTCAGAATACAAAAGCAACAGAATAAATAATAAAATAGAAGGAGGTGTGGGTTGCGGAACAGCCAAACAGCCAAACAGCCAAACAACTCACTACATGAACTCCAAGGTACTCCAAGCTCGGACTAAAAAATCTCCATGGGATGCACTCATTTTCGGAACTGGATCTGCACCACAAAAGAGTGCAACAAGTGTAGTATGAATACGAAACCATATGTACCAAGCATATCTCATAGCACGACAACGAAGAAGAGATGACATGAGTTCATTTAAGAAAATCATCTTTTTACTTTTGCAAGGCTACATTATACTGATCAAACAAGTTTAATCCAAAAGGGAAAATCAATGTCACGTAATGTCCAACCACCAATAAAGCACATAATCAACAAGAATGAAGGATGTAATGAAATACAATGCAATGTGACATCATGAAATGATATGCCTCAGATGCCAAGTACTCTCTCAACCGTGTATGCATGATACTTCTCGGAAATACATCGAGAGTTCATAACCCATGGAGACTTACGAGGCCCATATACTGACACAAACGATCTCCACGTGTCTATGCGGACGATCTCAACGCACTATCATAAAATTAAAAAATCCCCAGAACGAATGATCTCCATGAGCCCAACTTATAATCATAACATCTCACAATCCCCAACACGAACGATCTCCACATGCCCAACTTATACATAATCTCATGTGAATGCATATGCACAATATGATTTCAATAAAAGGGAATGATGCATCTCAATCAATCAAATATCGAAGTGATATATAATCACCTTAACTATCACACATATACAAGTTCAATAAGGAAACACAATCACACAAGAGATATCAAGTCAATAATCTATCAGCTAATGCCCATCCAATTACAATCCGTCATTCTATAGTAATAAACTTTTCCTTTATAACATCAACAATCGTACTAATGCCCGTCACACCATTGTACAAGAGCCCCATATTTCGCCCTTACCCATTGTCTATTCCATATTTAATCTTCAATTAGAAAAAAATGTCCTTCAACGAAATCTGAAAGTCTTAGCATACCTTGAATGTCAAACACGTGCCTCGAATCCTCAAGATTTTGTCTTTCTTTGTCGTAAAGCTTCAGAGCGTTCCCAATCTATCACATATGCAATATTCATAAATAAACGAGTCTGTAGACGCCCAAATTACTATATGTCTAGCCTAGATCCAAAACTCTTCCATATCTCTAATCAAGCTCCTAAACTTGATACAATTAACATACCAAGTCTCATACTTCCTAAAATTCAAGCCTATGATTAAATCATAATTTCTCCAAATAACATAATTCTGATAATATTCACATAATGCAATACACCTAATATTACTCTCAATATATCGAAACTTGATTTTTAATATAATAATAAGAGGAAATCAGGAGAAATATGCGAGCATAGCGTATAATTCACGGAAGCAAAAAATTGGTAAAACTTTACCCAAACACCAATACCCCTATAATTTGATTTTCCATTCCAGACTTCTCAATCATTGTCTAATGATTGCCTAATAATTATTACAAATTAATTAACTTTCAATTAACCTATATTTGCATCTAACATTAACATATTCACTGGCAACAAATAAATAGCATTCTCACCAACAATTATATCAATGCGTATATGCAGAAAGTATAAGCCGGCTGAAGAAAAGTTTTTTTTTACTTGAAGTCGTTCTCGTCTTGCGGCGTTCCTTACCCTTTCTTTTTCTCTTACTCAAATTTTGATATAAAGATATTAAATCCCACTAAGTTATTTCAACACATGGGCCAAGTGAGATAGGCTATCAAATAAATAATAGGCTTGGCTCATTAACCACCCATTAATTTAATTATTTTAAAAAAATATTATCTATCAACTAAATATCCGAAGTCAACACATAACTCAAGATTCCATTTAAATATTTTATCGGAAGAGTCAAAATAGTTCTAGTGCTCAAAACGATCTAACGAGTCATTACATCATCTACCACTTAAACAAACGTTCGTCCTCGAATGGTCAAAGAATCAAAAGTACATGAACGCTCCAAAAGTTGAGGATACCTAATCCTCGTGTTTGACTCAGTCTCCCATGTAGCCTCCTCCATCAGACGGTGCTTTCATTGAACCTTCACTAAAGCAATTTCCTTCGACCTCAACTTCTGAATTTGCCTATCCAAGATGGTTATTGGATCCTCCTGAAAAGTCAAGTTCTGATTAAGTAACACAGAATCCCATTGAATCACATGAGCATCACCCTGATGATACTTTTTCAGCATCGAAATATGAAATATTGGGTGAACACTAGACAAACTAGGTGGTATAGCCAACTCATACGCCACCTCACCAATTCGCTCAACAATCTCGAAAGGACCAATCTACATTGGGCTCAACTTGCTTCTTTCCAAATCTCATCACATCCTTCATGAGCGAAACCTTCAATAGAACCCTCTCTCCAACCATGAACTCCAAATAGGGCTGGGCATAATATGGTTAAAACCGAAAAAACCGATCGAGCCGATTTTTTTAAATTTTGATTTTGGTTATTTCGGTCAGTTTCGGTTTTGATTTTCAATATTTCAGTTTTTCGGTTCGGTTTTCGGTTTTTAGCTTTAAAAAATCGGTTAACCGAAAAACCAAAATTATATGTATATATTCTTTACCCCATTCCCAGCAGGCCCAATTATAGCTGATAGCCCACAACTTTAATTAAAATTCTCAGCCCATGCCCAACCCAATTCCAATCAAAATTCAAAAATCCCTAAATTGATTGCCCTAAGTCCTAACATCAGATTCAGTTGTCGTCTCTCATCTCTCAACATACGCCGTAGCTCTCAAGTCTCATCTCTCAACATACGCCGTAGCTCTCAAGTCTCGTCACTCGTAACTCGTAAGTCTTAGACTCGTAGTAGACTAGAAGTCGTCGGTCGACTCGTCTCTCATCTCTCAACTCTCATTTTTGTGGATAAATAAAATATTGTTATAACGAGGTTTGGTTGTACCATAATTGTCTAATATGACGAGTAGTCTAAGAAACGGTTATTGATTGTGATTATTAACTATGCTGTGTCTAATCATTCGAAGAGGTCACTTGGCAAGCTAGCAACTTGAAATGTGTTACTTACGTGTTGGGAGACAAAAGTGATTTGATACATAATGGGAATTCACCTTCGAATGTGTGAGAAAAAATAATAATATTCTATTAGTCAACTAGTGAACAGATCAGCTAATTTGCAAGTCAAAATTGTATTTCCATTGATGGAAACTTAGGTTATACCTACTGGGCAGCAAAAGAAGTACCTACTTTATAGTTTTTACTTCGTAGTCAAATTAACCATTTCAGTTTGTATTACTTGTGAAAAACATGACCTAAGCGTTTGGTACTCAAGGAACTTTATTTTAGGAGTGATAGCATGTATTATGGCATGACAATTGTTGAAGCTAATCCTAGCGTCAATATCCACCCTGAACAAATGGAAAGATAAAATGAATGAATCATTCAGAAAGAACTCCAGATTTAGTAGAAAAAAATAGCAAATTATGGTCATTTCAGTCATAGAATAAATTTTGTTTCCTAAGAGAGTTTGAAATTCTCCTCTTTCAGTTTGAAAAGTGATTTGTCTGTAACAATACTGTGCTTTATTTTCCTATAAAATTCTCCTCTTTCAGTTTTTTTAATCATTGAATGCAACTATGCAATCATGCAACTATGTGATAATTTGTGTGATTTGTGAACTATAATGTACTGTGTCTTTCTGAATTATGATTGTTGTTCTTGTTTGTTTCACTTTTTTATAGATGACACAAACTGGAAGTAGGGTAAGTGAAAGTGGAGCTTCAAATGAGAGCATACCTAACACCTCATCTCCGAATGAGGTTGAAGTTGATGTTGATACTTCAAAGAAAAGAAAAGCCATGGAACCTAGAGCTAATTGTTGGAAGCATTTTGACAAGTTCACCGATGAAAGTGGAGCTAGTAAAACCAAATGCAAGTATTGTGCAAAACCTTATGCAACTTCTACATCAAGTAATGGTACGTCATCAATGAATACTCACATGAGAACATGTCCTAAATTTCCCCGTGACACCGTAGATAAAGGTCAAAATCTAATTAATTTTCTACCATCTTCAACGGGAGCAAAGGAAGGGGTGATTAGCACTTGGAAATTTGACCAAGCACAAAGTAGGAGATCTTTAGCCAAAATGATAATTGTTGACGAGCTACTATTTAGTTTTGTTGAGAAAGAGGGTTTTAAAAACTTCATGAGAGTTACGGTGCCACAATTTCATATTCCTTCTCGTAGAACCGTGACAAGAGATTGTTATGAACTATACCTTGAAGAAAAACAACTTTTGAAGAAGGTTTTCAAAGAAGCACGTCCAAGAGTTTGTCTCACGACAGATACTTGGACCTCTATACAAAAAATCAACTACATGTGCCTGACAGCCCACTTTATAGATAGAAATTGGACTTTGCATAAAAGAATAATAAATTTTTGTCCTATTTCTAGTCATAAGGGTGTGGATATGACGGCTTGCATTACTAATTGTTTGCTTGAATGGGGTTTGGATAACGTGTTTACTATTACAGTTGATAATGCTAGTTCTAATGATGTTACTGTTAAAGAAATGTCTAAACAATTGAGTAATTGGGGAACTGACATTATGAATGGTGATCATCTTCAGGTGAGGTGTATGTCACATATCCTTAATCTTATTGTGCAAGATGGGTTGAAGGAAATTGGTAAGTCTGTCAAGCTAGTGAGACAAGCCGTGAAATACATTAAACAATCTCCCGCAAGACTTAGAAAGTTTAAAGAATGTTGTGAATCTCAATTGATAACTTGTAAGAAATCATTATGTTTAGATGTTCCTACTAGGTGGAACTCTACATATTCGATGCTTGATATAGCACAACATTTTGAGCTTGCATTTGAAAGATATAGTTTTTATGATATTGGATACTTGAATCATCTTCGTACCTTTGGTTCTGATTCTTCTGAAGATAAAGATGAAACTAGTGTTGAAGATGGAACTAGTGTAGATATTCTTACAAGTGTTGGCTGGAAAAATGTGAGGTCAATGGTGAAATTTCTTGAAACTTTTTATGTACTTACTTTGAAGGTCTCTGGTTCTAATTATGTCACTAGCAATACACACTTTGTTGAAATTGTTGAACTTAATCTTATTTTGAAAGAGATGATGGCAAATGAAGATGGTAATTTGAAAGAAATGGCAGAAAGTATGAATGAGAAGTTCAGAAAGTATTGGGGTGAACCACATAAAATGAACAAGATGATCTTTATTTCATCCATATTGGATCCTCGTAACAAGCTTGATTATGTTCCATTTGCAATTGTGGATATGTTTGAAAAAGAAATTGGGGACAAGCTATGTTCAGAAGTGGAAAAATACATGACCAAATTGTTTGAATATTATGTTAAGAAATCCTCAAAAATCTCTTTACATGTACCATCTTCACCCACTACATCTGACAATTCATCAATTATATCTAGTGTGAGTGGTTGTGGCAACTTTGTAAATAGAGGAAGAATGAGAACGAAACAACAATTTGAGAAGCATAAAGAAGTTAGTGGAAGTTCAGGTAGTGAATCAGAATTGGAAAGATATCTTGCTGAAGATATTGAGCCAGATAGTGATGACTTTGATATATTAAAGTGGTGGAAAGTTAATGAGCCGAGATTTCCTATTCTCGCGGAGATGGTTCGTGATGTGTTAGCCATTCCCATTTCAAGTGTCGCATCAGAATGTGCATTCAGCACAGGAGGTCGTGTTCTTGATCCCTTTAGGAGTTCATTAACTCCTAAACTTGTGCAATCTCTTATTTGTGTTCAAGATTGGCTTAGAAGTGAGTCTTTTCCAATCAATATTGAGGAAGATTTAAAGTATCTTGAGCAACTTGAACTTGGTAAGAATTTGGTATTTGTATTAATTATATTGAAAATAATTTTCTTATTTGTGTTTCTTAACAACTAACAAATTCTTTCATATTTTTTTAGATTTTGCTTGTAGTGGGACTGAATCTAGTATTATTGATATATAATTGCAACTTGTAAGTTCAACTATCAACTAGTGATGCGTGGTAACGGGTAAGTAAAGAACTTATTTACATAACTTGCTTGATAGTTTTATATATTTTATTATGAAATGTAGATCATTTGTCTAAAGAGTTCTATTTTCTCGTAGGCACATCAATGTTTTGTTATTTTCTTGGTTGCTCTTTGTTGGAACTTGGAACTTGGGAGCTATTGCACTGGAGGCTGCAACAATGTTTTGTTGATTTTCTAAATCTTTTGGTTGCTGAAAATTGCAATGCTGCCTACTGCAGCTGGACTTTAGTTTGTAACTAACTTTATTTTAGGGCTGGGCACAAGTTTGTTGAATTCTCTAGTGTTGTTGTCTTGACTCTTGATAGTCTTTTTATTCGTATTCTTGACTAGTTTGTTAATGTTGCTGCCTGCTGGACTGCTTGGACAAGAATTATCAATGATGTTTCTCAATACGTTTATGCATTAGTTAGTTGCACCAATGTTCTTATTCTTTAAGCATGAAAATATGGGATTACGTCGATGCTAAAGGCAGCCTGATATGTTGATCAGTAACTTGTCACTTTATGTTTCACAGTGGAACAATTTTAATGTTGCTTTCCAGGCTGATGTTTCTTTCTGCCGAAACGACTTCATGATAAACTATATCCGGTTGGCATTTTGTGCTTATGGCACAAAACATGCAACAAGGGCTAAAATGTGATTTTTCTGTTCATCAGTTAATAGAACTTACTTACTCATGAAGAAATGTGATTTTTCTATTCATTATCTACTTAACGTCTCCTCCTCTTTCAAATAAAAAGAATGGATATAAATTTGGTTAGACAACAAGTACTAAAGTCCACAGACCACTGTTAATTAAATTTGGTTAAACTGAAACCAAACCGAAATAAACCAAACCGAAATTATAATAACCGAACCAAACCGAATTTATTTCAGTTTGGTTTGGTTTCACATTTTGTCAAATCGAAAACCGAAAAACCGAACCAAAATTTACAAACCGAACCGAACCGACCGAACGCCCAGCCCTAAATCCAAATCATGAACCTTACGATCTGCATAACTCTTTTGCCTATTCTAAGCCATGAGAAGTCTATCTTGGATCAATTTGACCTTATCTAAGGACCCCCTCAACAAATCTGTACCCTATAGTCTAACCTCAAATGCATCAAACCAACCAATTGGACATCGACATCTCCTTCCATACAAAGCCTCAAATGGTGCCATCTCAATGTTAGAATGATAACTATTATTGTAAGCAAACTCTGCTAAAGGCAAAAACTGATCCTAGTGACCACCAAATTCGATCACACACACTCGTAACATGTCCTAAAGAACATGAATAGTCCGTTCAGACTGACCATCAGTCTGAGGGTGAATGGCTGTACTAAGATCCACCCGAGTGACCAACTCTTTCTACATCGACCACTAGAAATGAGATGTGAATTATGTGCCAAGATATGAAATAATAGGAATGGGAACCCCATGCCAGAGAACTATCTCTCGAATATAGAGCTAGGTTAACTTCTCTAAAATTATAGGTAGTCTGAACTGGTATGAAGTGTGCAAACTTAGTCAGTCGATCCACGATGACCCATATAACATCAAACTTACCCAAGGTACATGGAAATCCTACCATAAAATCCATATCAATACACTTCCACTTCCACTCAGGTATGGTCATCCTCTGAGTCATACCTCCTGAATTTTGGTGTTCATACTTCACTTGCTGACATTTCAAACACCGAGATACAAAATCTACTATGTCCCTCTTCATACGACACCACCAATAATGCTGCTTCAAGTCACAATATATCTTAGTAGCCCCCGGATGAATAGAGTACCTTGAACTATGGGCCTTCTCCATGATCAGTCTAATCAAATCACTTGTCCAAGGAACACAAATACAACCTTTTATCCTCAAAACTCCCTCGCTATCAAGAATTGCATCCTTGACTTCTTGTTTTGACACCTGGTCTCCAATCTTACATAAATCACCATCATCAAACTGTTGAGTCTGAATCTGCTCCAACAATTATGACCTAACCTCCACAAAAGCCAAAACCTTACCAGATTCTAAAATATCAAGCCTTACAAAGCTATTGGCCAAGGACTGGACGTCCCTAGCTAAAGGACGCTCGCCAACCTTTATCAAGCCTAGACTACCCATACTTACCGTCTTTCTAATCAAGGCATTTGCTACCACATTTTCCTTTCTCGGATGATAAAGAATAGTCACGTCGTAGTCTTTGAGCAACTCTAACCATCTCCGTTGCCTCAAATTGAGATCCATATGATTGAATATATATGCTGGAGACTACGATGATCCGTGAACACCTCACAATGTACACCATAAAGGTAATGCCTTTAAATCTTCAATGCAAACATTACAGTTGCCAACTCCAAGTCATGAGTAGGGTAGCTCTTCTTGTGAACCTTCAACTACCTCGAAGCATAATCTATCATCTTCCCCCTCTGCATCAATACGCAACCAAGACCAATCCGAGAAGCATCACAATATAAAATGAAACCCTCTCCCTCTACGAGTAGAGTTAAAATTAGAGCAGTAGTCGACAAAGCCTTGAGCTTTTGAAACTCACCTCACACTCATTGACCATTGGAAAGCCACTTCTTTCTGGATCAATCTAGTTACTAGGGATGCAATGGATGAGAACCCCTCTACAAATCATCGATAATAATCTGCAAGGCATAAGAAACTTCAAATCTCAGACCCGATCTCCAGCGGTCTCAATCTTCTTAGGATCCACCATAATACCCTTCTTGGACACTACATGTCCCAAAAATGCTACTGAACTAAGCCAAAACTCACACTTAGAAAACTTTGCATAAAGCTTATTCTCTTTCAGAATCCCAAGCAAAATCTTCAAATGATGCTCGTGTTACTCCTTACTACAGAAGTATATCAATATATAATCTATGAGGACAATAAAAAAGGAATCAAAGTACGCTCTGCTCCCTCTATCAAGTCCATAAAAGCTTCTGGGCATTAGTCAACCCAAAAGACACCACCAGAAACTCATAATGGACATAACGTGTCCGGAAAGCTGTCTTAGGGATATCCTCCACCATAACCTACAAATGATGATAACCGAATCTCAAGTCAATCTTGGAGAAATCTGAAGCACCCTGAAGCTGATCAAATAAATCATCAATACGAGGTATCAAGTACTTATTTCTGATGGTAACCTTGTTCAACTATCGATAGTCAATACACATACGCATGTATACATCTTTCTTCTTCACAAATAACACTGGAGCACCTCAAGGATATACACTCGGTCTAACAAACCCCTTGCTCAACAAATTCTACAACTATTCCTTCAACTCTTTCAATTCAGTCGATGCCATACGATAAGAAGGAATGGAAATAGGCTGAGTGCCTGAATCTAAATAAATACAAAAATCAATGTCACAATCAGGTGGAAGACCTGATAGGTCTATCGGAAAAACCTCTGAAAACTCACTCACCATTGGAATAGAGTCTAACATTTGAGTTTTGACACTAGCATCTTGAATATGTGCCAAATAAGCCAAACAACCCATCTCCACCAAACAACGAGCCTTAATAAATGATGTTACCCTTTTCAAAGAATGACTAAGAGAACCTCTCCATTCAACTATAGGAATCCTAGGCAGAGCTAATGTAACTGTCTTGGCACAACAATTCAAAATCGTGTGATAAGGATATAACCAATCCATACCAAGAATCAGATAAAAATCTACCATATCTAAGACTTTCAAATCTGCACGAGTGTCATATCCCATCAAGGAAACTATACAAAGTCGATATACCCGATCAACCATTATAAAATCCCCAACAAGAGTAGATACATGTACTGGTAAATCAAGAGACTCACATAATATATCCAATCTCAAAGCAAAATATATGGACACATACAAATAAGTAGAGTCTGGATCAAATAATACAGTAGCTGATCGATGACAAACCAAAATAATATATGTCATAACAACATCTGAAGCCTCTTCTTCTCGCCTATTGATATCGCTCAACTACACTTATCCGATTTTAAGTGTAGGTGGTCACTAACAAGTATAAACCTAATTAAGAGTTGAGGTCGATCCCACAATGAGTGATACGGTAAAGAATTCAACTATGAAGTAAAAACGTGTTCTAATCGTTTGTAGGAGTAAAAACTTCGCAGCATAAAATTAAATCACAAAGTTTCAACAATTGACATCAAATGGGGAAAATTTAGTAACCAATTGCAACAAGGAACAACTAACACGGGAGTTAAATAGTTACTAATTTCTTAGAGTTGTTGAATCTCAATGGGTAGGATAGGTTTTGAATACAATATCCATCTCTCGATCAACTATCATGTTTCGAGTGAGTTCTCTTGAACTTCAACAAGCTTAACACTACCAAACAACCCAATTCCTTAATAAACCCACTTTCTCAAGCTGGGTTTGTAAAGACGCAATCAAATCCACTTTCTCGCTTGATTTTAAAAATGCAATCGATACAACTATCAATCATTCATTCTACTGTAATACTTCTTTCTCAAGCAAGCATAGAGAGCTAAACTAGAATTGAATTTGCAACTTCAGTTCATCAATTAAAACATGAACAAACAATTAAACCCATTTCAAAACAACATTATATTCAGTAATTAATAACACTCATTAGCTAATTGATGCATTTGACTACATGATCACACCCGTAAGGTAAGGGGTTTTAGCCAAACATAGTGGAAAGTAAGAAATCGTTACCAACAAGATTTTCCATCTGAATTTCTAACAATCTGCAATACCCAATGCCAAAATCAAAGCTAAAATCCTAAAATTTCCAATTCTAGATCCGAATCTTCTCCAAGAATGTTTTACAATGTGTAAAATGTAAAAACTCTTAAAGACTCAGGAATACATTGTGCGGGAACCCCTTTTCTTCTTTCAAAAAATGAATTTATACGTTCACAAAACCTCAACACGGAGTCCAGTTGGCGAGGTTAGTCGAGCTCACCGATCAACTCGGCGAACCACCGAGTTGTGCTTCTTCTCTCCTTTTGTCCTGACTCCCTCAACAAATTGTTTTGGAAATTTAGGCGAGCTGGATCGTGATCTCTGATCCATTCGACGATTTGCCAAATTATACTTTTGCTCGCCAAGTTGGTTTGGAATATGGGCCATTTCACTTGAACTTTAGGCGAGCTGGAGGCTTACTCGGTGAGTGGCTTTTGCAAGCTCCAACTTATCTTTTCTTCAGCTTTTCAAACTTTTTCTCTCCTTTCACATCGTAATGTCCTTTCCTTGCCCTTAAGCCTTCATTGTTGCATATCAACATATTAACATCAGTTATGAGCACAAAATAGGCATTGAGGACACTAAATCATTGAATAATATGCCCTAAATGAGTCAAAATTCTTGACTTATCAACACCCCCCACTTAAACTTTTGCTTGTCCTCAAGTAAAACACAAGAACAATCAGGTCAACATGGATGTCTACAAATAGTGCTCCTTGAGACTCAACATGAATGCACACAAGGTTCAATCTACACATGCAATGTTCAATTGTGCACTAAAAGTTTCAAACTATGACTAGCGATCATCAAATAGAGTTCAAGCTCACAATGCTCACTTCAAATGCAAATTCATATTGAACAAGAATATTCAAATTCCCTCACATCATGAATGATTCCACGCTCTTCACAAAGCCAGTCAAGGAATACAGTTGAGGAAATGAAATCAACTCTGACACGCCCAATGAGAAAAAAACATGCACGGTTTTACCCATAGGCTTCCCCATATTTTCCAACCGCACATCACTCGGCTCATGAAAGATCAAAAAGGTCTTTCAAGGCTTGTAATTGGGTTGAGGGTATGTGTATGATCATTGTGGCTTAGTGACTTCTACCTTTATAAAGCATGGCTCAAAGTTCACTTCTTCTCATTTCCTGTCATTCTTTTCATCTTCACAACTCAGCCTTGGCATATTCAAAGCACACAATTTTTATGGTATAGCTCATCGGATACCCCTTTTATTTCCCCAACATTACTCAATGGATACAATTTTATTATTTATTTCTCTTTTTACTTTTTTTATGGAGGGGTTCTATCTTATTCTTCAACACAAGTCCCCAAGGGTGAATTTCACAAACTTCTTGCTAGATTTCTTTCCTCATTCTTACCACACCCCCAACTTAGACTTTTGGCCTAAAATGGCTATTCAAACAAACCAATGCTTCATGAAGGTTTTAGGTGGGGAGGACAAGGTCATTTCTGTTCATTTTCATCGAAAGAAAAGGTTAGGCTCAAATGGTGCCAAACTAGGTTCAGACACTCACAAGGTGGTCACACAAAGGTATATCAATTATGTTCACTCTCAAAATTTATGCCTAAGATCAATTCCTTCATTCATCAAAATTAGTCAATTGGACTAACAGAGCAAGTTCTAGGTATCACCGTGCACATATTTCAAGTAAACCTCACCAACAAGGTATTCAACACAGTCATCATCATGACTGTACAAGTTAAGCTCACGTGCAATGATCATTACAAAACTCATTTCGATAATTGACTAGTCACAATGAGATGCTAAGAGTTCACACATGATGTCTGCAACTCAAATTGGCTCGTTAGACTTGCACAAAAATATCGGTCATCAAGAGCACTGTTCAAGTCATCGGTATTGATCGACACTCAAATGTACAAGAGAACATCAATCACACACAATCACACAATTAAGAGAGATGCTAATGAAATAAAGCCAACATTCATTCACATTCCATTGACAATGAGAAGTTTGATCAAAAACTCTAAAACACAAAATATCCAAAAGACAAAATAAAACCAAAATACATCCAAACATCCAAAAGGATAGGTATAAGAATAACATCACCCTACCAAAATAACTACACAGTGACCTCAATGTTCACTAAAAACTAAATGTATCAACAATAAAGAGAATTGAGGGAGAGTAAAAATCCCTCTGTCAGGCTAAGCCTGAGGTGAACTCTATATATCTGGGGTGGCCTCAATCTGGGCATCAATGTCCGACTCAACTCCAGCTCTGGAGGTCTGTGCAACTATTTCCTCTGTGGGCTGAGGCCCGCTCGAGCCAATCATGGATGTGTCGTGCAGTTAAGCCTCCATAGCCACCCGTACCAAATCACCCTCCAGGTCCTCCAGATCCTCAAACACCTCCTAATCATGAGCCTCTAGCTCCTCCTTATCTGTCTCAGGTGTGTCAGACTCTCCATCATCATCAGATGTAACAACATCTCCGGTCACAGTAGCTAAAGGGATATAAAAAATAGCTAGCATATCTGGACTAGGGTCCTCGGGAGCATCTACATTACCCTACAACATCGAGATATCAGTGAATGTAAGCTCATCCACATCACGTCGAAGATCGGTAATATGAGCCTTCAAGGCTGTTACATCCATAAAGCCACGGTCTGACATCTCACACACCTCAACTCGAATAGTGAGAGCGTCCAATGCTATCTTATGGGCCATGATCATCTCCTATTGTGCTCTCAACTCCTCCTGAATAGGAGCCAATGCCGCCTCTATCACTTGGTCGATCATAGAAGACACAACGACATCAACCCTCACAGCCCTCATATTGGCCGAATAGGTAAGGTTGCCCATTTTATTTATCATAGCCTATGTCAAGGGACGATGGGAAATAGTAGCAGGGGAAAACACTATAAAGATGGAAGAGCTGGGTATACCTGACGACTCAACTGCCGGTGTAGACTGAGTAGCATCGGCCTCCATGGCCTCAACATGGACCACCGGTGAAGTGTCCACTGGAGCCTTCTTCCTCCTTTCCACTTCATCTTTTGTGTACTCAGCCTCAATCCTTTGAATGTCAGTCGAAAATGCCGGAGTCACCTCAGTATCCATCTTTACCACAAATGGCACACTCTTTCGACGACACAAATCACTAATAAGCACTGGAAATGACATTGAGGTTTGGTTTTGTTTTGCCCTCATCACCATCTCCTGAGAAATTATCACTCCGAGATTCAGCCGCTTCTTATCAAGATTACAAACCAATAGTGCAGCCTTAGGATGCCAGATAATTGATTTATTTTGTGAAGGCATCAAAGTGCTCGATATGAATCCAAACCAATACCGACCAGCCACATTCAAGTCCTTCTTCTCAATCATCACTCCCACCTCGAGTTAGGGAGGAGTAGGATCACTAAACAGCGGGGTCAACCACCCCTTCAAATCATCTAATGTTTTTCTTTCGACATTATTGGACAAAGAATGGATAGTACGTGTAGTCCAGTCCAACAAATCATTAATGTAAGTTTTGCTACACTATACCTTCTTGCCTCGCACTTCTACGTAATCCACCGGTGCCATCGACCTAGATTTTTTCTTTCCTTTCGGAATCAACCCCGCACAACTCTCATAAAATTCTTGAATCCATGAAGGAACATATGGATTTCGGGGATTAGTGAACTTCTAAAATTTGTGAAAGCGCTGCGTCTCCCACACATCTGGATACCTTTTTACCACACCATCCGTAGGAAACCGCTTTCCTCTAAAATAGTTTACAAGCCAACGACCTTCAGTTGGTTCATAGACCGCAACAAACGTGCTGGGGCCGGAGGCAGTTGAGGTGCCTGACCTACTATAGGTACTGGAGGTGCTCGAAGTCTGGATAATGGGTCATGATCTAGTTTAGAATGCAATTTCGTGCGCCTTCGCTTTATCAACCCTCCCTTAGTTATCGGTGTGTGAATAGGGGTCTTGGACCCCACAACTTCCTCTTTTTCAAACTCAAATGAGGTGGGATGAGTAGAGTCGATGCCCTTGCTGTCCGTTGAGCTCGAACTTGAACTGGAACTTTCCACCACTTGCTTCTTCCCTTTGCCTTCAAACTCCCTTGAGGAGGTTTAGGATGAGTAGCCCGGGGAGGTGTGACCTCCGTGCAATAACAACCCTTTTGCATTTTTTCGCGGTGATATACCTCTCACTGAAAGCTTTGGTGTAGCCATATCTTTAAAAACACACAAACAAAAAACATGCGGTGGCAAAGGGTTAACAAAATATCATTTTCAAACAGTTGCAGAAAAACTTGCCAACTTTAGTTGCCGAGACCATCCGACGAGCAATAGAGGGCTCGTTGAAATTTAAAGAACAAAACAACAAACATTTCAGCACAAAAGGGTGAGACCAAAGACCATTCGGTGAGTTCACTCGGTGATCAAATGGTGCATCATCGAATGTTACAGAAATAAATAGCCAAAAGGGATGTCAAAAAGGTGAGACGGAAACCATTCAGCGAGCACAAGCATATCGGTGAGAGTATGGAGCAATTTACCAACATTTCATGTCAAAGGGGCGATAAAGGGGGATGGATTGTTGAACTGCCGAGCCATTCGACGAGCTCGACCTAGCTCGTCAAATTGCCCAATGTGCTAGATTTATAACCCAAAGTCTAATTTTCACCGAACAGCCTTTGACAACCAATTTTGAGTATAATTCTATGCAATTCCAGCATACCCACAATGACTATCTATCCCGGAGTACTTAGACTTCCCCCAATTGCTCTGGATTTGACTAAACAATGATTTTTTCCCTTAAGAACGACGTCACCCAATCCATCATTGGGAAAATTCGAGTTGTTTGGTGGAATTTAGGTTACTTAGACTTCACCCACACAAAACCCAACATGCAAACCCACAATCAGCACCAACCGCATTCAGAACCTTGTAACCATCTCCTATGACATGTTTTGTCAATAAGTCCATTTGAGTCATTATCTTGGCCATGTATTCATCTCATTCTTGGTTCTTTTCCATTTGTTGCTTTGTCTGCCCAAGATTCAAAGAGAGACATGATCTTCCCTTGTGTACCATACATGATTAATTTTCATCATCTCATCAAGCAGAGCCAACACTTCACTTCTTTATTTGAGGCAGCTGAGACCGAGGTTGTCTCCGGCACTTCTGAGATTCCTTCGACTACCACTGGAGATGTACCCATGGAGGATATGGCAGCTGATGCATTGGAGGCGGAGACCGATGAGGAGAAGCTTGGGGAGAGAGATGCTGTCGTATATGATGATCTGGCAGACCTAGAGGATGCAATGTTTAAGACTAACCGCTAGACATCCTTTAGAGACACCACCATGGCTAGCCCTAGTGGAGCTAGTGCTGAGGATGCACTAGGCACTGATGCCCGAACAAATGGAGCGACTGTGTAGATAGGACCCTTCTTTACCTATCTCTCTGTCGTTTTTATTGACTTTCTAATATTTTGTTGCATTTAAGGACAATTGCATTTTTGTTTGTGGTGGGGTGAGGTATTTCCATACCTACCTCTTGTGACTACTTTTTGTATATATTGGGTTCTTGTGCTGTAAATTATGTTGTTGATTTCTATTTTGTGGATGTTTGAGCTTTTGGCTCCCTGTTTAAATGGAAAGGTTTTTGACCATTCTGAAAATTTTTGCCACCTCTTGTTGTGTTTGATTGCGGCTATTATTGTGGAAATTTGAGTATCGGTCATGATCAATATCGATGACTTGAATAGTGCTCTTAATCGAACAAAAATGAATGTGCGGTTATGATAAGGCCAAATGAAGTTGCATAGAGAATATGTGAATTCTTTGCATCTCGTTGTGACCAGTCGATTATCAAATGAGTCTCTTGTGATGAACATTGCACACTAGCGAAAGTGTGTAGTCTTGTTTGATATTGGTGCCAATGCCTTGTGTGATGAGTTTACCGTGAACCTTGTGTGATTCCACCTATAATTTGCCCCGTTGTTCTTGTTGACTAAGTGATGCAAGCTCTTGAAATGATCTTAAGCAACAATTTTGTAGAGTGAAACAATTTGACAATATACTGCTTTTGTGGCCAACCTTTGAAGTGTGTGAACCTTGCTTGAACCCCTTTTGAGCCTTATCCTTTTCTTGGAAGAAACTTGAGCAAATGAGACCTCTCTTTATTCATTCACCCATAATTCTCATGAAGTGTGGTTTGTTTGAGTAGCCAACTTAGGCGGCCTAAGTTGGGTGTGGTGAAAAGAGAAGGTTAATCAAGAAGTGTGAAGAAATCCCCTTTGATCCATGGTTGTGAAAAAGATGGAACTCCTCCATACAAAGAAACAGAAAAAGAAAAGAAGAAGGAAAAAGAAAAAGAACGAAAAAAAAGTTGTGAAAGTTGCAAAAGAAATGGGGTGTCCGTTATTCCATGTGAAGTGAATAATGGGGTGAATTTTGAGCATGAGTGAAAATGATGAAGAAAAGGAAAGAACATGATGTTTATACCACATTTCATGAAGATAAGAACCATTGAGCCTAAATGATCATACCTTTACACTCAACCCCGTTACAAGCCTTGAAAATACCTTTTTGATCTTGGGTGAACTGAAGTGATTGCTGATTGGAAAATAAGGGCAAACCTATGGGTGAAGCCATGCATGTGTTCATCTTTGTGAGTGTGAGAGTTGTATGTGATTCCGGAGCCTTAATATGTTGAACCATTGTGTGTGAATATGTAATCATCTTTGTTGTGAGGGCATTTGAGCATCTTTGTTGAGCTTAAACTTGCATTTGAAGCAAGTATTGTGAACTTGAAAATCTTTGATAATGGTGTGTCACAACTTGAATCTTTGAGTGCACAATTGATCCTTGCATGAGTGAGTTGAGCCTTGTTGTGTGCATTCATGATTGAGTCTTTTGTAGCACTATTTGAGACATCCTTTTTGAACTGCTAAACTTGAGTTTTACTTGAGGACAAACAAAAGTGTAAGTTGGGGGTATTGATGAGTCCGAGATTTGGACTCATTTAAGGCTTTATTTATATAGACTTGGTGTCTTCAAAGGCTTATTTTGTGCCAATAACTGATGTAAAACCCTTTATTTCCAGGTATATGGATTGAGGAACGAAGAAAGGACACGAATTTGCAAAAAGGAACAAAACATGCTGAAAGAATGAAGAAAGGGAAGCCTGGTGATCGCCAAGTCCACTTGGCGGTCGCCGAATGGCTACTTGACCACCTAAAGTTCCAGTATGCCAATCCCTGAAGGAAAGAAACAAGTTGCCGAGAGAAAGGAGCAGTCGGCGGATTGCCGAGTGGTTCCGCGATGCAAAGAGTTAGATCGCCCAAAGTTACAAACCTTGAGGTTGCTGAATGCCAAGGTAGAAGGGCGATGGAAATGACCAAAGGGTGGATCGCCGAGTGGTTCGTTGAGCCCGACTTACTTCACAGAGTGACTCTTTTCAGCACATTTTTGGCGACTATAAATACATTTTTGAACATTTAGTTTAGTATCGGAGATCGTAATATCTTAGTCTATTATTAAGTTTTGAACTAGGAGACAAGTTTTCTCTAGTTTTCCTTAGCTTTGAAGAATTCAAGTTTTTTACTTTTGAGAAATTGGAAATGGGTCTTTGAGATTCTTCGAATTGAACCATTGTAAAGACAAAATCAATCTTACCCAGTTGATGGAAACTCAATTTGGTAACGATTTTTATCTTTTTATGATGTCTAGCTAAAACCCCAATTCTTGGGGTGTGATTATGTGATTATGGGCTCATTTAGTTTATGAGTATTGCTATTTGTTAGTTTAAATGTTATTTAGAAGTGAGTTCAATTATTAATTGTGGTTTAATTTAAGAATTGTAGTTGCAAATGCAGTTCTACCCTTGTGTTTTTGGCTTGCTCGAGAGAGAGATTTAAGAGTATTGATTGATGCTCTGTGGGTATTGGGTTGTTATGGGTTCAGCTTAAGAGAGTGAATCCTAAACCCAATTCCACACATTCAGCTCGAGAGAGTGAATGGACTAAGGTGTTGGCTGTTTTTATTTTGCATGCTTGTTGATGTTCGAGAGAAATCGACTTGATTCGGGGTAAATTGTTTGAGAGAAAGTTTACCTCTTCTATAGGCTAGCTTACTCACTAATATTTACCTATTCTCTAATAGTTGCAATTACCCATTTGTCTATATTAGCCTATAATTGAATCACATCCCAAGAACCCGTCTCACTATTGTTAATTCATATTGTTTATTGCTGTTTGTAGTTGATAATTTCAAACCAAAACCCCCATTTGACATTCGTGTCACCCCCTGATTTGAATAATGTCTTTATTCGACAATTTTTATTCCTATGACTGATTTGATCAAGTTCACACTTTCCTATTGAATCTTAAACACGTACCGCTCCCTGTGGGATTCAACCCCAACTCATTTAGTTGGGTTTTATACTGATTAATGACCGTTGAAGTGTCTTTGAAACCTTATTAATTAGAAACCCCTTTTCTTCTTTCAAAACATAAATTTATTGGTTCCTAAACACTCAACACAGAGTCCAGTTGGCGAGGTTATTCGAGCTCACCGATCAACTCGGTGAACCTCCAAGTTGTGCTTGTTCTCGCCTTTTGTCCTGACTCCTACAACTAATTGTTCTGGAAATTTAGGTTAGCTATATCGCTATCGGTGAACTATCATTTTGCTCGCCAAGTTGGTTTGGAACATGGGCCACATCGCTGGAACTTTTGGCGAGCTGGATGCTCACTCGCCGAGTCATCGAGTGGCATTTACGAGCTTCGACTTCTCTTTTCTTAGGCTTTTCCAAAATTTTCACTTCTTTTCTCATCGTAATGTCCTTGCCTTGCCCTTAAGCCTTCATTGTTGCATATCAACATATTAACATTAGTTATGAGCAAAAAATAGGAATTGAGGACAATAAATCATTGAATAATAAGCCCTAAATGAGTCGAAATTCCCAACTCATCACCTACCCGAAAAAGCATAACAGTGAGCATGACCGCCCTCAAATTGTAAACCTCTGCGACCACAACCTCTAACAGAACGGGAACCACCTCTACCAGAATGATAACCAACTCTGCCACTCTGTACACCTCCTTTAGTGGGATGTTGTGCAACCCTGAAAGTCAAAGTTTGAGAACCCTGATGCGAGCCACCATTTCTGGTCCCAGGGTAATCTCTCACAAAATGTCCTATATCACCACACTCAAAACACCCCTTATAAGACGTAGGTTGATGAGAGGAACCTGAATGGCCAGAATTCCCTCTACAGCCTATAAGTTTGGAAGATGAACCTTGTGAAGTCTGCACCAAACTCGAAGAACTATGCCTAGGGTAATCAGTCTCAGACGCTGGTATCACAACATGAATGAATTTGCTAGATTAAGAGTGATAACCTCTGGTTGAACCTCGACTCCTAGGCGGAGTACTACCAAATTTACCAGAATGATGGTCCCTCTTGCCCTCATGCTGCTCAAATCCCTCATGTCATATCATCTCTAACTCTTTGGATGCATCTACCACCTTCTGTAATGGAACAATAGAAGCACCAACCTGAAAAACTCCCAGACAAATCAGAATAATCAGCCCCTTAACAAACTTTCTCATTCTCTTAGTCTTTGTGGGAAGCATCATTGAAGCATGCCTAGACAAGGCATGAAATTTACCATCATACTCTGTGGCTGACATACCATCTTGATGCAAACCCTCGAACTTGGCCCTCTTGCACTCCCTCTCACTGCATGGAACAAACTTGGCTAGAAACACCTCAGTAAACTGAGTCCATGATAGTGGAGGTAATCCAGTTGACCTATTACTAATATAATCCCTCCACCACTGCTTGGCAGGGTCTATCATCTAAACATTGTGTAGTCAACTCCATGAAATCACTAATCCAAGATTATGCAACCACTCATGACATTTAACTATAAATTCATATGTATCCTCAGTTAAGTCACCTGTATAAGTCGGAGGATTCATCACTATGAACCTTCTGAAGGCCTTTTGTTCATTAATGGTCATGAAAGGCCTATTAGCCAAATATATGCAATTCCATACTATCTAAACGGGGAGTTACCACAACAACTTGGTGAGTCCTGGGAGTCTGAGAATCTGGAGCAACCATTGGATCTGGAGTTTGACCTCCAACACGGGTCTGTGAGGCATCAGAGGTGAAAGGCAATATTCCCGCCGGAGACATCCCTTATAGGAGTCCTAGCACACGAACCAAGGTATCTTGAATCACCAAGGTGGCAATGAAACCACGTAGAGCCTGAGATGGTCCATCCCCCTTGACACGATCCTGCACATCCCTATCAATAACATCTGCAATAGGAGGTACTGCGCTACCATGGCCTTCGGTAGCTGTTGAACTTGGCCTTCCACATGTGCTGCAATACAACCCCTACCCTGGCCTCGATCTTGACCTCGCTCCCTGCCTCTACCTCGGGTAGTGATCCCAGAAGCAGGCTCATGAATAGGCTCCTGATCACCACTTGCATATGTACGAGTCCTCACCATATGAGAGAGAATGAGACATCAAGATTATAACTTCAACAAAGTTAAGTGTGCACGATATGGAATGAAAGAATAAAATTTTCCTAAATATCCTATAGCCTCTCAAAGATAAGTATAGACGTCATCATACCGATTCGCAAGACTCTACTAGACATTGCTCTTGTACTGGTGAGATCGATAAACCTAGGGATCTGATACAAATTTTTCACAACCCAAAATTCACATGCCATGGTGGCAATTATATTCCCAAGCGATAGGTAAGCCAACCCAGAAGTTTTACCAATTTATCTAAATAATTAAGGTAAAAAGGTAAACAACGAGTAAAACACCTCAAATACTAAGTCTTTCGTAAGTATTAAGTGGGGAAAGCTAAATACCACCCAAGATTTTGGTTTCATAAGTACAAGAACTTCTAAAATACGGTGCAAGTCTGAAACTAAATTGACAGGCCTAAACATAACAAATATCATGTATGAATACAAAAGTAACATAATGAATAATAAAATAGAGGGATGTATGGGCTGCGGGGATCCATGTAGCTTTCCACAACTATAAGATACTCCAAGCTCGAATTCAAAAATATCCATGGGATGCACTCATTTTCGAAATCAGATCTGCACCACACAAGACACTTAGCATGCATATTAAGATAATAGAAATACGAGAGAATTTAAAAGACAAATCATATCATAGAGTTCTATAAAATGAAGCATATGTCTACATAGTCTCAATAGCCGTCTACTACATCAAGAGTGACCAGGACGTAACCCTCGAATCACATACAATATATGAAAAGTAAAGACTGAGAGCGATAAAAGGCTCGGTCCTCGAAATATGAGGACTCACCACCACTAAGTACAACCAAAGTGATTTTTAGCCACGAGGATGAGAAACTAGAACGTCGGGCCCTATATTTGAGAAACATTGTAGGCAAGATTATGCGTTAGTACAAAGATGTACCAAGTATGATAGCAATGTATAAAGATGTGAGATCATGCTAAAAATGACCTTTTTAATGATATGCAATGACCAACCTAAAACCATAAGAAAAGATTAGAAAACATCATAAGAATCATGGTCAAATGCAAGTGTACTAATCCTTTGAAACTTGTAAAATACTTCTTGAAGTAACCTTATTTCATCATTATGCTTGTTTTGGGAAATTAGACTTAACCAACATAGAGATCATGTGAGCTATCACATGGAATTCGGTGTTCTCCCCAAACCGAAAAGAGGTGTTCTCACTTGCCAAGGTAAGAACTATGAACATTCAAGCTTAGATGGATCTACTAGCTAATGTCTATCTAGACAAACCTATGGTGGCACATAGTTTATGGGACACGGGTAATCACCACTTGTCCACTCGGTACTAAGCTTAATTCCCATGGAAGAGTCATTAATCATATTCATCTTATCTTTAAGAATCGCCTCTTGCCCTACACTATGGAGAAATGGGTAATCACCTCTTGTCTTTCATTAGAGGTCATAGGTAATCGCCGCTTGCCTCATCATTATAATAGCTCCTTACTTTGATCCCTTTTTAGGTTAGAAGACCTTTCAACCTTAGAATCCTTTATGTGAGAAAACCTTGCACATTCATGTATTGATTAATTACATGAGAAAACCTTTCACAACAATTATCAAAGACAATCATCATTTATTCTTTACTCTCAAAGCAACTTACATCATATTTAATCAATTTCAAGAGAACATGCATATTTTCATAATTCACCTTTCATAGTTCAAAACTCACTTTAAATCCTGAAAATAAAAATAACATGGGTTAAGCATGTATTCGTGGGGATTCATCTTAAAATGATGGAATTATCTCAATTCAAGCATAATAGATCATTAAACAATCAAATGAATCAACATTAAAAGGAACCCATGAAATGGAAGAAAACCCTAACTTCAATTGGAGATTTCTAACTTATAAATTGGGGAATTTAGGAACTCTTGGAGGAAAGGGCTCCATAGATGAAGACTATCATACTCTAATGCCAAAATCTTGGATTCAATGGTGGAATTGGAGACTTGACTTGAAAACCCTAGTCTTTTTCTTCAAGCTTCTAGAGAGAGAAATATTGGAGAGGATGAACTTGTTCTCCTTTTGGGGAATTGAAAGAATGAATTGAATTGGGTGTTTTTTTTGGGGGGGGGGGAGTAAAAACCTTAATATAAGGCATTGGGTTAAGGGTAAACCCTAATCTTCTTCTTCAAGGTTCTAGAGAGAGAAATATTAAAGAGGATGAACTTTTTTCTCCTTTTGGGAATTGAAAGAATGGATTGAATTGGGTGGTTTTTTTGGGGGGGGGGGTGGTAAAAACTTATACAAGGCATTGGGTTAAGGGTAAAATGATATGTTTATGAATTAAAATAATTTGGAAAAGACCCAAAAGTCCTTGACTTAAAAACTGACGAACCCTACCTTACCTCACTTCTGTCGGAGCCATTAGGTAAGGAGGAATATAGATAGGTTGCGTATTTGGGAGACGGTTAATACCGAAGTCTATTTCCTTTTCAGGAGGAATACTAGGTAGATCATCTAGAAACACTTCTGAAAACTCATTTATAACAGGGACCAACTCAAGAGTAGGGGTTTTAGAATCTGTATCCCTCACCCTAACTAGATGGTATATGCAACCCTTAGAAATTATCTTTCTAGCTTTAAGACAAAAAACAAACCGACCTTTCGGGATAGAATTTCCCCCTTCACACTCTAGGATAGGCTCATTTGGAAACTGAAAGTTGACCACTCGGGTTCTACTATCAATAGAAGCATACAAGAATGCAACCAATCCATACCAAGAATGACATCAAAATCTAGCATATCAAGCTCTACAAGATCAACATGAGTGACTCTATGGGATAAGGAGATGAGACAATTTCTTTAGACTCTCTTAGCAACAAATTCACCGATATAAGTAGAGAAAGAAAACTGATCTAACAACACATCCAGAAGAATATCAAACCTCATAGCCACATATGGCATAAAAAAAGACAAGGTAGCACTGGGATCAAGCAAAGCATAAACATCAAGACGAATGACTTTCAACATACTAGTAACCACATCAGGATAATCCTCTTGCTCATGACGAGTCTGAAGTGCATAGAATCTATTTTGCTTCTGACTACCACTAGTACCGGATGACGGATTTACTTGATCCCGCCCATGACTATCTCCCTCATTCTAGCAACTGTGGGGAAATCTCTTATCTTGTGAGCCGTCTTACAACAACCAAAGTAAGCTTTGGAACCGGCTAAACATCTACCCGCATGCTTCCTTCCACACTTAGCAAAAAAAGGCAATGAAGTTCCACTACTGTTTCCTCCTTGAAGCTTAGGGTTGTACACCCTATCTTTTTTGAACTTAGATGGAGCATTGGAGGAGCCTTGACCGGAAAACCTTTGTCAGAACCTAGAATGACCATGTCTGTCGGACCTTGAATCTGAGAAGTTACCATCACCGATTCTTGCCTTTTTAGTCGCCTTAGGTTTCACCCCTAAGTTTCTTCTCTTCTATTTGTTGAGCATGTACCATTAGACGAGAAATGCCAATATCATTGATAAGCATGACGGTACGACATTCTTTAAGTACCATCTTGGACGCTCCCAAAATGAAGTTACTCATCCTTACCCTAAGATAGACAATTACAGTAAGAGCATACCTAGATAATTGTGTGAACTTTAAAGCGAATTCCTTTCTCATGTACCCTTGACGAAGGTTGGTAAATTCAAGCACCTTTGCCCCCCTCATCTAAAAGGGAAAAGCCTATCAAGGAAAGTAACCTTAAACTTTTCCAAATCTAGAGGACCCGCATCAACTGCCCTCCCTTCTTTCCATTGGTTGAATAAACTTTAGCAACACCCTTAAGTTGGTAAGCAGACAACTTCGCCTTCTCTACTGGCGACACTCCCATAATCATAAAGAACTTATATACCTCATCAATGAACTCTTGAGGATCTTCCTCAACCTTAGGACCATGAAACTCCAGGGGATTCATTCTAGTGAAGTCCCTCACTCTAGATTCCACCATACCCACATTTGAGTTCACTGGGCCACAACCTCCCTATTGGCTTGAGACGTCATGGCTTGAGCCAAGACTTGAAAAGCAGCCCTAAACTTTGCATTAGTCACTTGATCGGCCAAAGGATCGACTCGAACTTGAGGAGCTTGTGGAAGAGCTTCTTTTTGCTCATTCTTTTTCGCATTCCTCGTAACGTATACTCTTCGAGGGGCCATTTCCTAAAAAGCATCGGATATGGATTAGGGGAAAGGAAATATAGATCTACACTCTATCATATGACTTAGAGTAATGAAAGAAGTGGAGTTTCCTAATCATCTTGTGCTGCTTATTCATAAATATGACGCGCTTCACACTTATGAACAAGACTCTATTCGACGTGGCTTATGAGACATCCTAGGACCTTTCTAGACCTTGTGCTCTGATACCAAGTTTATCACAACCCAAGGTACCCCCTATATATAACATGACACATAGGACCCCGAGAGGCCCTACACAAGCCACTTAGCATGCGTAAACAATATGATAGAAATTCAATAGGATAAAAGACAATTCATATCAAAGAGTTCTATAAAACAAAGTGGAAGTCTATATAGTTTCAATAGCCATCTACTATATAAAGAGTAACTAGGACGTAACCCTGACATCATATACAACATCTGGAAAGTAAAGATTAAAAGAGATAAAAGGTTCAGTCCTCAAAACACGAGGACTCACCACCACTAAGTAAGCAAAAGTGACTTCTAGACACATGGATGAGAAAATGGAATGTCGGACCCTACATTTGAGAAATAATGTGCGCAAGTGTATGCGTTAGTACAAAGAAGTACCAAGTATGATAGCAATGCATAAAGATGTGAAATCACGCTAAAAATGACCTTTTTCATGACATGCAATGACCAAGCTAAAATGTGATGACCCAAAAAAATGAACTAGGTGAATTAGAGCCTCTCATGTGTTTTGATGGTTGGTCATGCGATGTTTATGATCTAAATCAGTGTGTATTGGTGTGAAGTATGTGGGGATGACCTTAGGGGTTGAACATGGGTTTCAGGATTTAAACATGCGGGTACGGCTCCCAAAGGACCACCCTAAGGGTCCTTGAAGAGGACCCAAGCATTGACCTAAAAGCTGTAAAAAAAAATAGCATCCATCCAAGAGACCCATTGACGGGGCGTGGATTGGCTTCGTGAGTTGAGACTTAGTCTCCTCACCAAAGCCTCCCCAACACACTCTCTGAACCTTTTGACGAGCATCCAGGATGGGCCGTCAATCCATCCACGGTCCGTGGATGGTGGCCGTCAATTGGCACTTTGCTGCTGTCCAGAAGTCTGCCTAGGTAAGTGAGGGTCAACTTCAAATGGTCATATCTCATAGCTCAAAACGAATTAGGTGGTCTATTAACTATCCAATTAAAAATCTTTGAGTCCTCTTTCCAACTCCACCGAGTTTGCCTCATTACGATCTCGGAGTAAAACGTTATTCTCGAAATAGTGAAGCACTGTCAGGCTGGAAATTCTTCACGACCCATTTGACGGGCCGTGGTGATGATGACAGTCTGTAGAGATGGCCTTGGTGTTTTCTTGGCCATTGGGAGGTTGGAAAGCCTTAGGGGAGCTATTGCCTATGGACCACGGGAACCTTAATGGGCTGTGGTCACCCTTCACGGTCCGTAAAGTCTTCCTTGGTCCCTGACGCGGCTGCCCTAGTGAGGGGTTTTTACGTAATTTCGTTTTAATTGTTTATTATTTAGGGTTGATTTTAAATGGTTTATATGATAAATATATAAGGTTTTAAGTCCTTTAACAAGTCATTTACTCTCTTTAGACCCCAAATCAAAACCCTATTTCCTTTCTCTCCCAAAGTCTTCTCTCCAGAAACTCCTTTGGAGCTCAAGGTCAAGTGAAGCTAGGGTTGACGATTTCATGGTGTTTCTTCTTCAATTTCGTTTGGTTCTTGAAGATTAAGGTATGGGGACTCTTCATCTTTGATTCCTTCTTCAATCAAAGAGTCAATTCAAAAGATTTCAAAAGTTGTTCAAAAAGTCAAAAACAAATCTAATTTCAGTTCTAGCATGAGTTCTTGCATTAATTGATTTTAAATGATGTTTTATGTTGTTATTAATGATTATTGATGGTTTTAAGAAAGAAATCTTCATGAACCCATGTCTTCTTAAATTCTCTGAATTTGGACTAAAGTCCGTCTATTGATTTTGATTAATTAATGAAGGATTATTGAGTAGTTTGATATGGGATGTTCTTATATGATCTTAGCTATGTTGAATTGTTGGAAATTGTTATTGAATTTTATAATGTGAGGTAGTAGCCATGAATGGTCATAAATTGGGATTTAGCCATTATATTGGTTATTGGATATTATTTAGCTTAGCTTGTATAGTTGAATGTTGTTATTATCATTGTTATTGTATTGATTATTTGTAGGAATATGAGGATGATTAAGATATCTATGGAAAGAGGGTTAGTTGACCTAACTTGATGAATATTGTATAAT
Organism: Solanum verrucosum; assembly: GCF_900185275.1. NCBI lineage: Eukaryota > Viridiplantae > Streptophyta > Magnoliopsida > Solanales > Solanaceae > Solanum > Solanum verrucosum. The sequence goes on from NW_026019659.1 coordinate 62,610, forward strand.
TGGCATGAAACTGAGTATTGTGGCTTATGGCCTTTGAAAGGTGGTAAGATGGCTTGATCTCTTAATATTGCTATAATTGCTTCTTAGGTTGGATCAACCTTTGGTGGAATTGTTGCTTGTTGCTTTTGAATTATGATTGTGGCCATGGAGGGCATTATATGAGTATTGTTGTATTGTTGTGTTATTATACATATAAATGAATCTATATGTAAAGTTCTATATGAAGCTATATGTAAAGTTCTATATGAAGCTTTATGTAAAGTTTTATGTGAAGCTATATGTGAAGATATGATGTTAATGAATTTATGTGATCTTGTGATGATCCAATTTAAAGTGGATAGCATTATGATCTAAAGTATGATTTCTCATGATGTATATATGTGATGATGTTGGATTATAAAGTGTCCTCAGATGATAATGTTGTGACTTGATTAGTAGACTAAAGTGTCTTTTCTTGTTACTTAAAGTCTTGAATGCATGAATGTGTGAAGTGGGCTAGAACTAAGAAATGGTGCCTTTTCTATAACTGCTAAAAGAGGAATTCTAGGCCAAAACTTGAATCGGCAGAACTAAGAAATGGTGCCCTTTCATATGTCTTGCTTCCTAAGTAAATGGATAACCTTGAAGGATGGGCCTTAGGGCGATGTTCCCTTCTTGAGTGAAATGATAGACTTAGAGATGGATGGAGCTGGAACGGCATGAGGATCCTTTTCTAAGAAATTTAATTAAGCTATCCTTATGAACCTTGATTGGCTATGATTAAGAAATGGGGCCTTTCTTAGGAAGAGGTACTATGAGTTGGTTGAACTTGAAAAGAAACCCTCTCTAAGTACATATGTGATTGAATACTCTATGGGAAATAAGGCTAGCACCGAGTGGATGTGGTTAGGAGGTGGCCTATTTGAGTATGAGATTAGGCACAATGAACTTCCTTGGACATCCCTTAAACCATGTGCCTACATGGGTTGCTTACTAGTTCTACCCTTGGCAAGTAGAACAACCTCCACGGAGTATGATAGACTCTGAATTCCATACCTAGCTAGTATGGTCTATGTCGGTTATGCCTATTCCCATCATATGGGATGTGCAATCTAGTATTGGATAGGTTCTACAAAGTGTAGGTAGTAGTATGGGATACTGCCTATACATGGCACGAGTAGGCCTAGAAGATACTAAAGTGAGTTTTCTAAGTCTTACGACTATTATGTGAAAGTCCCCTTATGTGCTTGAATGTCTCTTAAATGGTTTCTTAAAGAATATTGGTCTATTGATGTTATGTTGAAAAGGAAATGTCTTTATCTAAGGGAATCTTGCGGAACACTTAAGTGTGCTTGAAGAGGTTGTATGGGCAGTCACTTCTTGTCTTACTCAAGTGTGTCTTAAGGTTATATTAGGTAGAGGTCCTATGGTAATGAAATGACATGTGTTCTTTTAAAGTTAAGCATGGGTTGAATATGGATATATGTTGAGTATGTGTATGGTTGGCTATGGTCTTATATGTGAATGTTGACTTGTATTATGTCTCTTATACTTGTGAAGTGTAGGTTTTATCAAAATGATATGAAAGCATACATTCCTTGTAAACGTCCGTTGTGCATGGTTTTGCATAGTCTCCATACTTAGTACTTAATTGTGCTAACCCCTTTCTTTCCCTTTTTTGACTAAAGTGTAGGGATTGGGAGATGGTGACATGTCATGGATACTTGATAGGTTTCTAAGTGTTGAAGATGAAGACTTGGTGAGTCCTCATAGATTCGAGGACAATACCGTACATGTTCCTTTTGGTGTATTTCTAGTATTTTTGTTTAAGTCTTGTATGGGTTTAGTCCCTATGTTGTACTCCAAAGTATTGGATGGTTTATGAGACATATATATTGTAAGGTTAGATGTTTTAAAAGTCTTCCACTTGCTTATTAATGAAAATATTCTTCGTGTGTGAAGAAAGTTCTAAATTCCTTATGGTTTTTAGTGTCTATGCGATGAATGAATGGTAAGAGGCTTGTATTAGACCTCCGAGAGGTCGATTACGCCAGGTTGCGACTTGGGGGTGCTCTCGGGTCGTGACATAAAACCACAAGAAAAGTTAGAAAACATCATAATAAGCATGGTCAAATACAAGTAAATTTATCCTTTGAACACTTGTAAAATACTTCTTGAAGTAACCTTAGTTCATCATTATGCTTGTTGTGGGAAATTAGCCTTAACCGAAATAGAGACCATGTGAGATATAACATGAAATCCGGTGTTCTCCCTACACCAAAAAGATTTGTTCTCACTTGCCAAGGTAAGAACCATGAAATTCTAGCTTACGTGGATCCACTAGCTATAGTCTATCTAGACAAACCTATAGTAGCACATAATTTATGAGACACAGGTAATCGCCACTTGTCCATTCGGTACTAAGCTTAATTCCCACAAAAGAGTCATTAGTCATATTCATCTTATCTTTTAGGGTCACGGATAATCACCTCTTGATCTACACTATGGAGACATGGGTAATAGCCTCTTGTATTTCATTAGAGGTCATGGGTAATCTCAGCTTGCCTCATCATTAGAATAGCTCCTTACTTTGATCCTTTTTAGGTGAGAAGACCTTTGAATCTTAGAACCTTTTATGTGAGAAAACCTTTCACATTCATGTGTTAAGTAAGTATGTGAGAAATCATTTCACAACAATTGTCAATTACAATCAACATTTATGCTTTACTCTCAAAGAGACTTGCATCATATTTCATGAGAACATGCATATTTCCATATTCACTTTTCATAGTTCAATACCCACTTCAAATCATTAAAATCTATAAAGCATGGGTTAAACATGGGTTCATGGGGATTCATCTTTGAATCATGGTATTATCTCAATTCATGCATAATAGATCATAAAACAATCACATCAATCAACATTGAAAGGAATCCATGATACGGAAGAAAAGTCTAACTTCAATTGGAGATTTCTAATTGTAAATTGGAGAATTTAGGAACTCTATGGAGGAAAGGGATCCATAGATGAAGATTATCATACCTAAATGCCAAAAGTTTGGATTCAATGGTGTAATTGGAGACTTGACTTGAAAACCCTAGTCTTCTTCTTTAAACTTCTAGAGAGAGAAATATTGGTGAGGATGAGCTTGTTTTTCTTTTGGGAAATTCAAAGAATGAATTTAATTGGGTGGTTTGGGGTGGGGGTAAAAACCTTTATATAGGGCTTTGTGTCAAGGGTAAAATGACATGGTATTGCATTAAAACAATTTGGGAAAGACCCAAAAGTCCCTGACTTAAAAATTGATGGACCCTACCTCATGATGTCCTTTAAGGCCCGTCAAGGGTTCCAAGGGCCATTATGGCCATCGTGGTCCTTTACTAGTGGCAAGGGGAGGGACCTCTTCCTGGTAGGCCACTTGACGACCCCTACCACGGCCCCTCTAGGCCTCCGTGGGAGGGACGCTAGCTTTGGAAATTCTAGCAACTCTTCACGAGCCCCATAAGGGGTCGTGGTCCCTTTCACTATCTGTCAAGGGTTCTGTGGAGGATCCTATGGCCCAGTTTTGGGCTGGTGACTTGCATGCTTGGCCCCTTTTTCAGCCTTCTTGATTCAGAGCTGTTACATTACTAAAGCAAAAGGTACATGCCATGGTAAACTTGTAGTTTACTAGTACAAATAATTCTATTAGTTGGCATGAAAGAATTTTGCCATTCAAAAGATGTGGATATTAAATATTCAACATATATCAAAGACCTAAATTTTTTTTCAATAATTTTGTTTGTTGCTTGGTCTCATGATAAGTTGATTGGATCAATTAATGTTGGGACTAAATCCCTAAATTCTGAAAGTATAAAAGATGAATATGGGCCCGTTCACTCGTCATCACATGTGATATGATAAATAGATGCATGTATAAGATAATTACATTGCTTATTGTCAACCTGCAGTTTGACATTCACAAAACTGTTTGTGCAAGATAATTGAGTTAAGAACATAACTTTCAGAACATGTAATCAAGAGAATTCATCTTGATAAATATCCAAGTAGATGTGACATTAAATGTCTCGGATAAATAGTTAATCATTTTTTATTAGAACAAAGTTTCATGGTCTGAAATATATTGTATTACATACTAAAGTAATTGTCTGAAACATATCAATAAATTGTGATCAATTTTTGTCTAAATTGATTTATGGTCAGGGACCATATATTTTTCATTTGATAATTTTGATGTGTAGTATATGATTAATGGATATACCATGATACACAAAGATGGTTTCTCCAAAATAGATTAAGGTATATGTTAGTTTATCTAACATAAGGGAGAGATAAGAAGCAACACAAGAGTTGTAAATGCTCCTATTGAATATCCCTAAATGATAGATTTTACGACATGCATAAAGCATGATCGACTAATCGGTTCTAAATAAAAAATCTTTAAAAAAGGGGGAGAAGCAAAAATGATTATAATAAGGAGGCCATGCGCTCTTAAGGAGCCTGGGACATAACACTTCATGAAATCTCATAAGAGAAGTACATATCTGAAAATAATGAAGTGATCAAATCCCAATAATTTATGTCGTATTGTGAATTGTTACAAAGTGATATCTCGTCGATGATACCTTTGATACAATATAGTGCAATATTCTAATAGATTATGAGGTATGGATTCTTCATCTATTAAAGCATGCTGGTGTAGAAATAATTATCAAGTGAAAAGTGGAATGATGCATCTTGGTTAGCCTAAAGCTTATTTGACCTGCAGTCTAGACACTAGAAGACGTCATACATTTAATACTGAATGTTGTCACTAGACAAAATTGATATGAAAATAGACGATGGATTCAAAATGCATGAAGCATATGCAAATTTTTGAAAAACTTGGTATAATATTCATATAGGTTAAATCAATCAAGAATCCTTTGTATTGTTATGCAAGTTCATAACTTGAATTGAACTCCTGGAGAGTTTTCAAAAGGCAATAGATTGTTTGCTAAAAGAAGTTGAAGTAATGAAGTTAAGTAATTATTTGATCCTGAAGTGATCATTCATAAAAGGATATAGAACGAGGCACATTTGGCCAAAATTTTTCTACACACATAAGCTCTCAACAATGGTGATATCAACGTGCAACAAAATTTTTCCAAGTAATAATATTACTGGTTTATTCACCAAGTCTCTACCAACTATAACTTTAAAGAAGATCGTGCAGAAGCTTTGAATTCGAAGATTCAACTCTCTAGATTTGTCACTCCCCAAGGCTACCCCCTGGACGTACACACAAGACCTAGGATCATGAGTGATCCCAAGCTAACCCTGAGCTGGCTTATCATAAGCATACTAAGATAAACTGAAATAAGAGATGTTGTGTAGAAGCTAAAACATGAGACAAACCAAATGATGGGGAATACCCAATCTAAGTCTGAATATATAAAAGACTATGAGTTCAATAACAACTGAAAGATCAAACTCAAAACTAGAGCTGAAACTGTCTATGTCTGAAATAAGCCTTTAACTGACTAGAGATGCTGGGACATTTCCCCATCTAACTCTAGTAAAACTGAAACTAAAAAGAAAGAGTAAAATAGAAAACATGTATGTCGTCCTTAACAAATGAGGACTCACCACTGAAGCTGCTGAAAGGGAGCGGGAACAGATCTACGCGTGATCTGGATGCTGAAGACCTGAACCTACATCACGAAAAGATGTAGCGCAGAGTATGTGTTAGTACTTGGAAGGTACTGAGCATGTGGGATAGGATAAAGCTTAACAAATATACATAAATGAACAAAGCATACTAAGCAATGATGTAAGATGAACATGAAAAATATACTGGACATACTGAATATGAACTAAACTGAATGCAATGACCAAGTACATAACATGCTGAAACTCAATACTGAAATATAACTGGTAACTGGTCAATGCACTAGAATCTGACTGTGGAGCTACTATTAACCGACATAAAACCACGTGAGATAAACGTTGAGTCTGATGTATACGCCTCTTCGAGAGGACCCAATAACCTTGCCAAGGGTATAGAGGCATGACTGGCGTGGTCACTAAATAAGATGCCCATAGAGCAGACTTATAACTTACGGGGGCACGTAGTTCTGGGACTATGAAAGTGAATGACCCTAGTCCAACTCGGTGTTAAGCCTACTCCCAACTAAAAATATGTACACTATAACGTAACTGAAATATACTGGATAGCTCGATATTCTGACATGCTAACTGAAAATTCAACATTTAATACTGATAATGAAATATTTGAAAACTAAGGCATGTATATCTGTTTAACTGTCCTAGCTTGTGTAATTCATGAACTAAACAAATCTACACAACCAGGGTTCTGAATTTATGTAAAGATTAAGCAACATGGCTACAAAAAACATAATAATATGATTCAGATTGCTCTAGCAGGTAAATCACAACAATTATCTGAAGTTCTAGAAACCCTAGGTTTTAGCAATATACAGGGAATCAAGATTCTGACTGAATTCTAGGGACCTAATGGGTGAAAGGAACCCACTAGTGAAATCCCACATACCTGGTGACAAATTTCACGGAGAAATCTTTCGATTTCAGGGATGGAACTGATGAAAACTTGCTGCGTTCTTGGAGAGGGGTTTGGTCGACTCTTTCTCCTCTTTTGCTCTGAGTTTGATAGGGAAAAACCAAACGACCCCTGACTTAAAAACTGTTGGGGCCACCGACGGGCCTGACTGACGGACCATCGACTGACATACGGTCTGTCCTGGTCAGCCATCATTTGGCATATGGGACTGGATCCTGAGGGGTTTGAACTACATCCTGGACCACAGACCATGGTCTGACCTACGGTCCGTAGGTCCTGGAGTAGGTTCATACTTCATTGAATTTTTTTGGGATCCTGGGAGGAGGCTGCAGGTCAACAATAGACCCTACCTACGGTTCGTGGGTCACCCTACGGTCCATAGGTGGCACCTGCAACTTCTAAAAATCTACATTTTTGGTTGTTCTAGCATACATGGTGTTACATTATCTCCCCCTTGGGAACATTCGTCCTCGAATGAAGTCTAAACTATCTATGTATGGAGGGAAAGAGCTGCAAACCCTACCACTAAGTACTGGAAACTGAAATTTGATTGAACTGAGTTCTAATATCATGCAAATACGCTGAAAATGCAAGACTAACTGAAAGATCACAATACTAAGACTGAATTTACACAAGAGTAAACAGAAATACTGGAGAGGAACTATTACCTTAAGCTGGAATGGAGTCGGAAGGAAAGAGATGAGGATACTTGGCCTTTATGGCTGCTTCTGCTTCCCAAGTAGCTCCCTCAACTGACTGATTCCTCCATAAAACTTTAACTGAAGCGATTTCTTTGTTTCTTAACCTTCGAACCTGACGATGAAAAATTTCAACAGACACTTCTTCATAAGTGAGACTATCCTTTACATCAACACTCTCTAAAGGCACTATAGATGATGGATCACCCAAACACTTCTTCAACAAGGAAATATGAAATATTGGATGGACTGCTGCTAGTTCTGCTGGTAACTCTAACTCATAAGCCACTTTACCAATCCTTTTAAAGATCCTGTAAGGACCTACATATCTGGGACCGAGCTTCCCTTTCTTGCCAAACCTTATCATCCCCTTCATAGGTGACACTTTCAAGAAAACCCAATCATCAATCTCAAACTCTAAGTCCCTTCTCCTCACATCTGCATAGGACTTTTGACAACTCTGAGCTGTCTTAAGTCTATCTCTGATGAGCTGAACTTTTTCCATAGCATCATGAACCGAATCTTACCCTATCAAGGCTGCTTCACCTACTTCAAACCAACCAACTAGAGATCTACATCTATGCCCATACAATGCCTCATAAGGGGCCATCTGAATACTGGAATGATAGCTATTATTGTAGGCGAACTCTATAGGAGGAAGGTGATCATCCCAACTACCCTTGAAGTCGATCACACAAGCTCTCAACATGTCCTCTAAAGTCTTAATGGTACGCTCTGCCTGACCATTCGTCTGTGGATGAAATGTTGTGGTGAGATTAACTTGGGTACCAAAACCTTTCTGAAATGATTTCCAGAAATGAGAGGTAAACTGAGGACCTCTATCTGAGATGATAGACAAAGGAATCCCATGCAACCTGACTATCTCATTAATGTAAAGCTTGGCGTAGTCCTTTGCTGAATCTGTAGTCTTAACAACCAAAAAGTGAGCGGACTTAGTAACCCTGTCTACTATTACCCAAATGGAATCATGCTATCTACGGGTACGAGGTAAACCTGTAATAAAGTCCATGTTGATCACTTCCAACTTCCATGTAGGAATGTTAATTTGTTGTGTCATACCTCCTGGTTTCTGATGTTCTACCTTCACTTGCTGACAATTTGGGCACTTAGCCACAAAATCTGCTATATCTCTTTACATGACATTCCACCAAAACACTTCCAGCAGATCACGGTACATCTTAGTGGCACCTGGATGAATAGAATACCTGGAGTTATGGGCTTCTATAAAGATGTGTTGTCTTAACTCACCCACTTTAGGAACACATAAACGACCCTGGTAGCGAAGCACACTATCTCCCCCGGGAGAAAACCTAAACTATCTGCTGATGACCTGCACTCTTCAATTAAAGCAATATGGGATCACTGTCTTATTTTTCCTTAACCTCCGCTACCAATGAAGATTCTGACCCATTCTGAACTGTAACACTATCATCTGATATATTCATAAGGCAAACTCCTAAGCGAGTAAGCCGGTGAACATCTTTTGCTAATTCCTCCTTTCTTCCTCAACATGTGCTACACTACCCATAGATAGTCTACTAAGAGCATCAACTACTACATTGGCCTTACCAGGGTTGTAAAGCATATTCATATCATAGTCCTTGAGGAATTCAAGCCATCTTCTCTGGAGAAGATTCAATCCTTCTGGGTGAACACATACTGGAGGCTCTTATGGTTTGTGAACACATCTACGTGAACACCATACAGGTAATGTCTCCAAATCTTTAAGGCGAATATTACGGCTACAAGATCGAGGTCATGAGTCGAATAGTTCTTCTCATGCACCTTAAGCTGTCTAGAAGCATAAGCTATAACCTTACCTCGATGCATCAACAAACAACCTAACCCGACTCTGGATGTGTCACAATAGATCACATAACCATCTGAACACTCGTGTAGAGTCAAAACAGGAGTTGTAGTCAAATTTGTTTTCAATTCTGAGAAGCTCTTCTCACACTCATCTGACCACTGAAACTTAACCTTTTTCTGAGTCAACTTAGTTAATGGAGAAGCTATAGATGAAAATCCTTTCACGAACCTTCTGTAATAACCAACCAACCCCAAAAAACTTTTGATATCTTTAGGAGTGGTGGGTCTGGGCCACTGCTTCACTGCCTTTATTTTTTGAGAATCTACTCGGATCCCTTCGCTAGATAGTACATGCCCAAGGAAAGCAATTGATTTTAACCAAAACTCACATTTGCTAAACTTAGCGAACAACTAGTGATCTTTTAGAGTTTGCAGGACAACCCTCAATTGAGTTGCATGTTCTTCCTCATTCCTAGAGTAAATGAGGATATCATCAATAAAGACGATAACGAACAAGTCCAAATACTGCTTGAACACCCTGTTCATCAAATCCATGAAAGCTGCAAGAGTATTTGTTAGTCCAAAAGACATAACTACAAATTCATAATGACCATACGGAGTTCTGAAAGCTGTTTTAGGGATGTCACTATCTCTGACTCTTAGTTGATGGTAACCGGATCTGAGGTCAATTTTCGAGAAATGACTAGCACCCCGAAGTTGGTTGAACAAGTCATTAATTCTGGGGATAGGTTACTTATTCTTGATTGTTACTTTGTTCAACTGCGGATAGTCAATGCACATCCTGAGAGAATCATCTTTATTTTTTACGAACAACACTGGCGCACCCCATGGGGAAATACTAGGTCTAATGAAGCCATTATCTAGAAGGTCTTTCAATTGCTCTTTCAATTACTTAAGCTCAGCTGGAGCTATTATGTAAGGTGGAATAGAAATAGGCTGGGTATCTGGAAGGAGATCAATTTCGAAGTTGATTTCCCTTTCGGGAGGAACTCCGGGAAGATATTCTGTAAATACTTCTGGGAACTCATTTACTACTGCAACTATTTCAAGAGTTGGGGCTTCAGAGCTAGAATTCTTATCCCGAACTAGATGATAGATATACCCCTTGGAAATCATCTTTTTATCTTTAAGGTAAGAGATGAATTGACTCACAGGCACTAAGCTACTACCTTTCCATTCTAAGACTGGTTCGCTTGGAAACTAAAAATGAACGATCCTAGTTCTACAATAGACTGAGGCATAACAAGAATGTAACCAATCCATGCCTAGAATGATATCAATCATTTCTAACTCTAAAATATCTGCTAAGGTGACTTTCTGAGAGACTATGACAGGGCAATTTTTGTATACCCGTCTATCTATAACTGGTTCACCAACTGGAGTAGAGACTGATAAGGGTTCTGAAAGAGTTTCTGGACTAACACCGAAGTTCACTGCTATATAGAGAGTTACAAAGGAAATGTAGCCCCTGGATCTAACAAAGCATAAGCATTTAAATGAAAGACTCGTAACGTATCAGTGACCACATTAGGAGAATCTTCCTGGTCCTGGCGAGCCTGGAGAGCATACAATCTGTTCTGGCACTGACCACCACCTGTACCAATTGAAGTACCCTGTTGAGTCTGGTGACCTGCTGGTGCTGCTGAAGCTGTAGACTGAGCCCCACTGTTGTTACCTCATTGCCCCTGCTTAGAAGAAGGGCAATCTCTCAACATGTGACCAGTCTGACCATAACCAAAACATCATTCCTTGCCTGCAAGACACTCGCCCGGATGGTTCTTACCACACTTTGGACAAGTTGGATAGGTCCTGTTACCTGAAACACTCCCCTGAGATTTAGAGCCTGATGCCCTACCTTTCTGATCCTGCCGGAACCTGGGGGATGGAGCACTAACTGATGAAGGTGCTAAAGTTGAGGACCTTTTCTGAAACTGCGAGTGATTTCCACCACCCGATTTCTGTTGAGAGTACTCATAGTTCCCTGTTCTTGCCTTTTTGTTGTCCTTAGCTAATTCTCTAAGCTTATCTATCTCAACCCGCTGAGCATGAGTCATTAGCCTAGAGATATTCATATCCTCCAACAACATAGCATTTCTGCACTCTGTCCTCACCAAGTCAGATACCCCAAATAGGAACTTACTCATCTGTACCCTCGAATCAACAACCATGTGTGGAGCATACCTGGAGAGTTGAGTGAACTTAAGTCCATACTCTTGGACCTACATAGAACCTTGTCTCAAATTCATAAATTCCTGAATTTTTGCTTCTCTCAACTCTTTTGGAAAGAACCTGTCTAGAAAACCTCCGGTAAAGCACTCCCAAGTTACAAGAGATGCATTATCACCCATGTTGTCCTTCCATTGCATGAACCATATGTTAGCCACATCCTTAAGTTGGTAGGACGCCAACTCTACCCTATCATTTCCAGTCACTTGTATCACTCCAAAGATTTTCTTGACCTCATCAATGAAGTTTTGAGGGTCTTCACCAACTTGCGACCCCAGAATCTCAGGCGGATTCATCCTAAAAAAATCACGGACCCTAGTTGCCACTGATCCACCATTACCATTAGTAGGAACTAGAACCTACTGATTAGCTACACTCTGAGCCAAAAGTTGAATAACACTATAAAACTTTGCATTCGAAACCTCATGATCTAGGAGTGGAGGAACTGCGTTAGCGTTGTGGGTATTCATATTCCTTGTGTAAGCTCTACGAAGAGACATGATTTGAAATGTATAACATCGAGTTAGAAAGGATATCATACCCACGCACGATAAAGTGATGTTTTTCCTAAAACACTTCGTAGCCTCCCCCTCATAAGTGTGGCACGCTTCAATCCATGATATTGACTCTACTCAGTGAGGCTTTTCACACATCTTAGGACTCTTAAGCTTAATGCTCTGATACCAAGTTTGTCACGCCCTGAGGCTACCCACTGGACGTAAACACAGGACCTAGGATCACGAGTGACCCCAAGCTAACCCTGAGCTGGCATATCATAAGCATACTAAGATAAACTGAAATAAGAAATGTTGTACGGAGGCTAAAACATGAGACAAACCAAATGATGGGGAATACCCAATCTAAGTCTGAATATATACAAGACTATGAGTTCAATAACAACTGAAAGATCAAACTCAAAACTAAAGCTGAAACTGTCTATGTCTGAAATAAGCCTCTAACTTACTAGAGATGCTGGGACATTCCCCTAGCTAACTCTAGTAAAACTAAAACTAAAAAGAAAGAGTAAAATAGAAAACATATATGTCATCCTCAAAGAAAAAAGACTCACCACTGAAGCTACTGAAAGGGAGAGGGAACCGATCTACGCGTGATCTGGATGCCGAGGACATGAACCTACATCACAAAAAGATGTAGCACAAAGTATGCGTCAGTACTTTAAAGGTACTAAGCATACATGACAGGATAAAGCTAAACAAATATACATAACTGAACAAAACATACTGAGCAATGATGTAAGCTGAGCATGATGATTATACTGAACATACTGAATATAAACTAAAATGAATGCAATGACCAAGTACATAACTTGCTGAAACTGAATTTTGAAATAGAACTAGTAATTGGTCAATGCACTAGAATCTGACTGTGGGAGCTATTATTAACCGACATAAAACTACGTGAGCTAAACATGGAGTCCGTTGTATATGCCCCATCGAGAGGACCCAATATACCTTGCCAAGGGTATAGAGGCATGACTTGCGTGATCACTAAATATGATGCCCACAGAGGGGACTTATAACCTATGGAGGCACGTAGTTCTAAGACTATGAGAGTGATTGACCTAGTCCAACTCGGTGTTAAGTCTAATCCCAACGGGAAATATGTACAATATAACATAACTGAAATATACTGGATAGCTCGATATTCTGACATGCTAACTGAAAATGCAACATTTAATACTGATAATGAAACATTTGAAAACTGAGGCATTATATATGTTTAACTGTCCTAGCTTGTGTAATTCATGAACTGAATAAATCTACACAACTAGGGTTCTGAGTTTCATGTAAGGATTAAGCAACATGGTTACAAAAAAATAATAATATGATTCAAATTACTCTATCAGCTAAATCACAACAATTGTCTAAAGTTCTGGAAACCTTAGGTTTCAACAATATATAGGGAATCAAGATTCAGACTGAATTCTAGGGACCTAATGGGGGAAAGGAACCCACAAGTGAAATCCCACATACCTGGTGACGAATTTCACAGTGATGAAAACCAATTGCGTTCTTGGAGAGGGGTTTGGTCTACTCTTTCTACTCTTTTTCTATGAGTTTGCTAAATTTTGGTGAATGAATCACTTAGGGTAGATTCAAATTTAGTTACTAGGCTTAAACTAACCAAAATAATGTAGTTTAGGGGTTAAATGTCGTAGTTTAGGTGACCAATGCATAGGGGAAAGGACCAAATGACCCCTGACTTAAAAATTGTCGGGGCCACCGACGGGCCTGACCGATGGACCGTTGACTGACTTACGGTCCATCCTGGTAAGCCGTCGTTTGTGGTCTGGGACTGGATCTGAGGGTTCTGAACCACGACTTAGACCACAGACAATGGTCTGACCTACGGTTCGTAGGTCCTAACGTAGGTCTAAACTCAATTGAATTTTTCTGGGGTTCTGAGGAGGGGGTTGCAGGTGGCCAACCACAGACCCCACCTACAATTTGTGGGTCACCCTACGGTCCATAGGTGGCCTTCGTTGGTGGCGCTTGCAACTTCTGAAAATCTGCATATTTGGTAGTTCTAGCATACGAGTTGTTACAGGATTGATGTTCTCATTAATGGGAGTTAATGTGCGTTGTACTCTTTTTGCCTTATGAGGTTTTGTCCCACTGTGTTTTCCTTGTAAGATTTGTAATGAGGCAGCCTAGATGCGTATTATTAGATATGTGTAGTCTTTTCCTTCACTAGAGTTTTTCTTTTCTAAAAGATTTTTTTAGTAAGGTTTTTAACGAGGCACATCATCTACGAATTAGACATCCAAGGGGGAGTGTTATAAATATAGTGAATGTCTATCTTTTAGAAAGAAGTTAGGAACCCTAACTTTGGGACCAAGTCAATTTTCCCCTATAATTAGAAGGGTTCTCTTCATTGTAAAACAACCCCTTCAAGAGGAATAAGAAGTCTGCTATCTTCTCCCAACTTTATTCTTATTATTTTATATAGTTTCATAACAGTGATGGTCTTTTATAAAATTTAATTTCATTATGTATGCCATTTAGTTTAAAGTTTCTTTATTAGGAAAATTAGTTGAATTTTTTTATAAGAGATATTTAGAATTGCAAATAATTCAAATATTATAAAATCTTTGACCAAGTTATCAAAGCTGTAAATAATATCGAAGTTGTAAATAATAATTGAAATAATCTATCTATCTATCTATCTGTCTGTCTGCCATCCATCCATCCATCCATTTATATTACAAAATATTATTTTTGCAATACAACTCCACCCTGCTCTATTATCCCCACAAAAACTAATATTGGACATTTGTGTTGATTATGCTTACATCTGTATTTATATAATTTTATCCTAAATTTATTCTATTGATAGTCTATAATATTGAATAAGAGCACACTTGTCTATTCCCACCAATACAAATTAGCCTAAACCATACGTAACGAAAAAATGCAACAAGTAAAACAAGAATAACATAAGAGCAGAAAACTTATTCATTCTGATATAACCCCAAAATCTGGTTGTCACGTGTACAAGCTTTAAATATAAAAAGTGCGGAATTGAAAGAATCTCAATGTCTTTGTTTTATAAATAGAACAAAGCATAAGGTAAGGAACAAGAGAGTTCGCCAGGATGACAAACACTACCTCTCAATGTATCCTTAGAAAGCCTCAAATGAACAAGAAGAGAAATCACATGGATCTAGGCTCAAAACCTAAACAAGTGTAGAAATAAGGAGAGAGTATCAAACAACACTGTACTCAGCAAGAAACCTACTACACAAAGCAAAACTAGAAAGAAAACAAGTACTCCTTTCATCCCAATCGAACCTCCTCAACTACAACCTACGTAAAAATTAGCCCAACCTAACAGTTTCACAATACACTATTCACTAGGCTTAACAATTATAATCCAATAGTTAGAATTCAACAATCAACAAGTATCACATATGTTAATCACAAGTACAAAGTAGATAAACCACAAGTATCAAGTAGATCAATCATAAGTATCATATGCATCAATCTCAAGTATCAAAATGCATCAAATCAGAGTGGTTAAACTCTTACCGAAACCATTTCCCTTCGGCACAATATCACAAGTCGGAACCATCTCCCTTCGACCTTATATCATATCACTAGCTGGAACCATTTCCCTTCATCTCTATATCATATCACTAGTCGGAACAATTTCTCTTCAGTTTTATATCATATCACTAGATGGAACCATTTCCCTTCGACTTTATGTCATGTCACTAGCCGGAACCATTTCCCTTCGGCTTATATCATATCACTTGCCGAAATAATTTCCCTTCGGCATCATCATCACATGTCTCATCATGGTGCAACGAAAACAATGCAAATAAGCAATTTCACACCATAAGGAAGAGATAACAATCCAAGCAACTCAAGTCCACAATAATGCCATCAACGCATTTCATAAATTGACAAATTAGGGTCCACACAAGGCAATTCACAAAGCATTATGAACAACACGTTGCTATTTTCATTTATCCTCTTCTTATTCATAAATATCAATCAAGTGGAATAACTGATCCCATTACCTCATTTACATTACTCCCCAACAAACACAATGAAGGGAAATACATGATTCTACGAGATTTACAAGGTTTAGGAAATCACCTGCCTCAATTCAATCAAAATTAAATCCAAGACTTGAGCCTTCCCTTTTTGAACAACGTTCAAAGCCACACAATCTTTTCAATCAAGTAATCACAATAAGATTCCACAAATAACAATATCCATATCATACTCTTTGAAAAATGGGTCAATTAACACAAAAACCCAATTACGAAAATGAGGTTTGAATATGAAAATCTTTACTCCAAAATGTTACCCAAGGTATTTGAAACTCATTGGTGAAAATCATTTTAAAAAGGGAATGAAAATCAGTTCACAATCATCATTTTAGTTTAGAATTTAAGTTCTTGAAATACCTTGTCATTTGCCCATCAAAATTCCATGTTTTGGTGTTAAAATCCAATACATAATTAATGGGAAATGAAGTTTTGGAGTTACAAAAGCTTATCTTAATGATTTAGCACAAAAAAACTCTTCGAAATTGCCACCAAGGGTTTTAGAAAGCTCAAAATGGGGAAAATGTGGTAAATCCTAGAAATGGCAGGCATAAACCTTCTATGATGTCACAATAGTGACATCTTGTTCACAAAAGTGAACCTCGGAAAAATCTGGCCTTCACGATCGTGAAACGACCTTCGCTGAAGGGAAGGTCACAATCGTGACACCCCCCTCCTGAAAGAAAAGGTCATGGGACTTGACACCTTTGTGAACGCAATGATGGCTTTGCTTAAGCAATGCTCGCTAAAGCGAGCCATCATTCGCTAAAGCGGAGCACACAGACACCATAAAATCAACCAACTCAAAAATCATCAACTGGACCCTCGAGATTGATTCGGAACCTTGTACACATAAACCATATATGTAATTTGGATAAACTCGATGTTCCAAACTCAATGGAATTATCATAATACCAATCTAAGGTTTCCTTGACCCAAAATCCATGAAATTCACAAGAAACTAATCATAACAACGAAAAGGCCAAATCACGCTCAAAACTTCTAAAAATTCAACAAAGACCTCCCTTAGGCTTAAAATCATCCCCCAAATCAAGGGAACTCTCAAAATTCTTATTCGAACATCAAAATCCTGAATGTTGACCATAGTCAACCGAAGGCTAAAATCTCAACAATCTAACAATGACTCAAAATTTGAAACCGACAACTCTCTTAGACTAAATTCCACATGCCAGAACTGATGGAATTGATAGAATTTCATTCTGACACTAAAAACTCTTGAATACATTGAAAACCTCCTTTTAAACACTTTAGCCTTTCAAAACCCAAAAGCTTACAAAATTCACAATTCTATACTCAATGTTCAGAACCAACTTTCAAAATTTAATAAGAAATGAATTGGGATCGATATCAGGAGGGGTAAAATAATAATTTTATGAAAATTTTCAAAAATGACCAACTGGGTCATTATATTATCCACCAGTAAAAACTATGTTCATTCTCAAATATTGCCACGACTCAAAGTACACTTTAGATGTTACATGACATATAAGTGCTCGAGAGGACCTACACAAGACCTTTGACATGCATACAACATAATATAAGATATAAAAGAAGAGTTTAGGTAAAGAAGACTCATATTTTAAAATAATTTGAATCATAAAACGGATATATAAGTATGTATTAACAAGACTTTCTAATACATCATAAGAATGGTTGAGAGTAACCCATATACCACATACTAAGTCTCAAACAAAATACATAAAATTGAAAGATAAGATAAATCTTATGGGAAATGTCCTCGGAGCATAAGGACTCACCAATCTGTAAGCAATAGATAACAATCCGAATCTAATCACAAGTGGGAGGATGCCAAACTTTATATTATGAGACAATGTAGGCACACATATGCATTAGTACATCGAATGCACTAAGTATGAAAAAATGCAATATAACATGAAACATGATCATATGGGGACATAAAATTTGGTATGCATGATCAAGCTAACATAGTAAGAAAAACTTTTATACAAGAATCGTTAATCATGAACACGTTCAATGCATCTTAAAATCATTAACGGAAGCTTTTTAAACCTTTGAAGGAAAACATAGTTCATTTTGTTTTAAGGGATATGATATTTAACCGACATTAGACCATGTGATCAATAACATGGAATTCAATGTAAATCCTACACCTAGAAGAGAGAGTCTACTTGTCAAGATATAGCTCTGTATCATTCATTCATATGCTATTTGCGGATCAACAAGCTAGGTCATTAAATACAATCATATGGGGGCATGCAGTTTGGAACTAGAGATTTCTACTAGAGACTACCCTATTTGAGCCTCCACCTCAAAATTTTCTCGGTGTTAAGTTGAATTCCACCGGAATAGATAAAGTCAATTATCAAAGATTCACATTAGGAAAGACAATAATTAACTACCAACCCAAAAACATAATCATCATATAATAGCTCCTTTAAATCATGATTCATACATACGTGACAAAACCTCTCACGATCGTGATTTCATAAGTAGGTGAGAAAACCTTTCACAATCCATTAATACTTATCATAAAGGCATCTTTAATTCATAAAGCATTCTTTTCATAAAATAGGTATAACTTTCGTAAATCATAATCCATATCTTCATAAATTCATTAATAATACATGGTCCATATGATATGATTTTTAAAAACATGTAATTAAATAAAATCATGCATAACAAGACCAAATAATAAGAATTGGATCATAATAAATTGGACCATGAAGATTAGCATGAAATCCTAGATAATTTAGGTGAAATTGAATTGGAGAATAAAGATCTTTTGGGACCCAATGGATGAATGGAATCCAATTGTGAATTCCCACATACCTTGAAGAATCCTAGTTTTAGAATTGAAAGAGGAGACTTGGAGCTTGAAGATCCCTTGAATCTCTTGAAGCCTTGGAAGAAAACTTGAAGAATATTGGAGAAATTTTGGGGTTTTGAGTGAATGGGTGGATTAGGGTCTTTAGAACTCATTTATACTCATTTAGAATAGATAAAAGTGACATAGTGTAGGGGTTAAAAGAGTGGGAAAAGATCCAAACACCCTCTACGGAAGCCTTTCACATACCATCAATCACTTCACCGTCCGTCAACCTGTCCGTATACCGTTACCATAGATTATTTCCATAGGGTTCAGGTCCAAGGATAAGTTCACTAACTGTGGATCATTTCACCATCTGTGAACCCGTCCGTAGACCATTTCCTTAAAATATATTTCATAGGGGGTTTGGGTTCAAGGATGGGTTCACTAACCATAGACTCTTTAACTGTTCGCAAACCTGTTCCTAGATCGTTGCCTTAAGATATTTTTCACAAGATTTGGGTTCAAGGATGGGTTCACTCATTGTGAACCCTTCTTCTCTCCATGAACCTATTTGTATATCATTGCCTTAGGACATTTTCACAAGGTTCGGGTTGTCTAACCGTGGACCCTTTCACCATCCGTGAACTGTCCGTCGACCATTATTTTAGAATAGTTTTCACAAGGTTCATGTACTACGTTGGGTTCACTGACCATTAACCTTTCCTCCATCTGTGAACCCTTCCTTACAAGTCCGCTTTTCACATATTTCAACTGTCTTTTCTCATTCTAACTTCCAGTTGACTTTTTACACTTCTGAGGTGTTACAAACATAAAGTAAAAGAAAGTACCTAAAGCCTAAAAAAGTTGAGGATATTTGGCATGCATATTAAATTCTGTCTCCCAAGTCGCCTCACCAACAAAATGATGCTTTTGATGCACCTTCACCGAAGCCATCTCCTTAGTCCTATGTTTTCAGACCTGCCTATCCAAGTTAGCTATATGATCATCTTCAAAAGACAAGTCTGGACCCAACACAACTGAATCAAGTGAAAGCACATGGGACTCATCTATCACATACTTTTGAAGCATGGAGACATGAAACATAAGATGCACAACTAACAAGCTAGGTGACAAGGCTAATTTATAGGCCACCTTTCTCAACTCGGCTCAAAATCTCAAAAGGTCCAATGAAGGACTAAGCTTGCCCTTCTTTTCGAACTTCATCACACTCTTCCTGGGTGACACTCAGAGCCAAACATGATCACCCTCCATTAACGCTATGGCTCGAACTCTCTATTCTGTATAACTCTTTTATCTGCTAAGGGAAAGTGCTAATCCCATCAAGCACGAAAGTCAATCACACACACTCGTATCATGTCCTCCAATACTTGGATCATCTGTTTAGATTGACCATCTGTGTGTCAGGGTAAAAATCTATACTCATATATAATCGAGTACCCAAACCATGTTGTAAGGCCTTTCAGAAATGAGAAGTGATCAATGAACCTCAATCATAGACAATGCCAATGGGGCTCTATATAGTTATAAAATATGACTATTATAAAGCTGGGCCAACTTCTCTGTCGTATACTTCACTCGAACTAGGATGAAATGGGTGGACTTGGTCAACCTGTCAACAAATACCCAAATAGAGTCATAAGCAACCATGGTGGTAGGCAAACCCATAACAAAATCCATAGTGATCCGTTCCCACTTCAAGGTTGGAATAAACATCATCTAAGATATACCTCCGGGCCGATGGTGCTCACATTTGACATGTTAAAAAGTCAGGCATCTAGACACAAAATATTCAATATCCCTCTTCATGCAACACCACTAGTAATGCTAATTCATATAGTGATACATCTTTGCCGATCCTGGATGAATAGAATATCGAGAACAATGGACCTTCTCAAGAATCAGCCTAATCAACTCACTTACCTTGGGCACACACATCATTCCTCCGCTCTTCAATACACTATCAAAATCAAGGAAAACCTTCTTGGCTTTCCCTCTCAACACTTTTTCTCGAATGACACACAACTTTTCATTATCAAACTAGTGGTCACAGATCTGCTTAACTAAGAAGAGCGGGCCTCTATAAAAGCAATCAAACCACCACTCTCCTCAAATATCTATAATCGGATAAGACTATTGGCTAATATCTGGACATCTCTACCCAATGGTCTCTCCTCAACATTGATAGTGGCAAGACTCCCCATACTAGAAGTATTTCTACTTAAAGCATCGACCACCACATTTGCCTTCCCTGAACGATACAAGATGATGTTATCATAGTCTTTTAGTAATTTAAGCCATTTGCGCTGCCTCAAGTTCAGATCCCTCTGACTGATGATGTATTGAAGACTCCGATGTTTAATGAAGATCACAAAATGTACCCCATACAGATAATGTCGCCATAGCTTAAGCACAAACACTATAGCTATCAACTCTAAATCATGCGTAGGGTAGTCCTTCTCATGGCTCTCTAACTGTCTACAACCATAGGCGATCAGTTTTCCCTTCTACATCAGAACACCATTGAACTTGACTCTAGAAACATCATAATAAAATGGTGAAATCTACATCGTCCTCAGTTAACGTCGATATAGGAGCCGAGTTCAACAAAGTCTTAAGCTTTTGAAATCTCTCCGCATACTCATCAGGCCATTGGAAGCTCACACTCTGTCAAGTTAATCTAGTCAAGGGAGATGCAATAGTGGGGAAACTCTGAACAAATATCTTGTAATAACCAGCTAGCCCCACAAAACTCAAAATCTCGGCAATTGAAGTAGGCCTGGTCAAACCTCTAACTACCACAGTGTTGGCTTGATCACGTAAATTCCCTCCCTGGACACCATGTGTCCCATAAATGCAACACAATCAAGAAAATATTCGTAGTTCGAGAACTTGTCATACAATTTCTCTTCCCTTAATCTCTGGAGCAGAATCCTCAAATGCCGATCATGGTCCTCCTCCATCCTAGAGTACACCAAGATGTCATCAGTGAACACTATCACAAAAGAATCTAGATAAGGTCAAAATACCCCATTCATTAACTCCATGAACACTGTAGGGGCATTAGACAAACCGAAAGACATCACAAGAAACTCAAAGTGTCCAAAACGAGTTCTGAAAGCTGTCTTAGGGATATCAGATTCCCTAATCTTCAGATGATGATATCGGGACCTCCAATAAATCTTCGAAAACAAAGATGCTCCCTGAAGCTGATCAAGTAAGTCTTCAATACGAGGAAGATGATACTTATTCTTCATTGTCACTTTGTTCAACTGTTGGTAACGAATACACATTCTCATAGATCCATCATTCTTCCTTACAAACAAAAAGAGAGTCCCCATGGAGACACACTAGGGCAAACAAACCCTTTACTCAAAAAGTCTTGTAACTAGTCGTTCAATTCCTTCAACTCTATTAGAGCCATGCGATAAGGAAGAATATATATGGTTTTGGTGCCCAGCTCCAAGTCAATAATCAATGTCCCTATCGAGAAGAACACCTAGAAGATCATAGGGAAAACATCTGAAAACTCTTGAACCATGGGCAAGGAATCCATGGGGGGTGGCACAACACTAGTATCCCAAATAATGTCCAAATAGGACAAACACCCTCTATCAACCAATCTCTGAGCTCGATTGAAGGAGATAACTTTGCTAGGTTAAAAATCGCTAGCATCTGTCCACCCAACTCTCATGACACCTAGCATCACTAAGGCACACTCTTAGCATAACAACCAAGAATAGTAAGATGCGGGGAAAGCCAATCCATACCCAAAATGATATCGAAGTCTACCATCTCCAGAATGATCAAGTCTACCCAAGTATCACACCCAACCAAAGAAACAAGACAAGATCGATACATTCGATCCACCACTAAGGACTCACCCATTGGTATAGAAACATGAATAGGCATATGTATTGTATCAGACATCATAATAGATCTAGCAGTAAAATAGGTAGACACATACAAGAAAGTAAAACATGCATCAAACAATACAGATGCAGGTTGA
This sequence comes from Solanum verrucosum, assembly GCF_900185275.1. NCBI lineage: Eukaryota > Viridiplantae > Streptophyta > Magnoliopsida > Solanales > Solanaceae > Solanum > Solanum verrucosum. Next base: position 85,360 of record NW_026019659.1, read on the forward strand.
TGGCAAACTATGACGATACTTGTAAAAACATCAGAAATCTCAGCCTCTAGCTTGTTTTTGGCCGAAAATTTTCATGGACGTCCGTTAAGACCTTATTATTGGAGTCAGTTGGTCCCGAGGGTAAAACGGATGCATTTTCAAGTTCAAACAAGACCCAAAGCAGGAAAACCCAGATTTGCCAATTTTCGTGTGCTATAGTCCATGGATTTTTGGTGATTCCAAAATTTGGCTTGGTTTTGGACAAAAATTTTCATGGACGTTTGTTAAGACCTTATTAATGGAGTCACTAGGTCCCGAGGGGAAAACAAGCATATTTTTAAGTTCAAACGATCCCCAAAGTACGAAAAACCAGATTTTATTGATTTTCGTGTGCTTTATAGTCCATAGATTTTTGTTGATTCGGGATTCTGGCTTGGTTTTGGCTGAAATTTTTCATGGACGTTCGTTAAGACCTTATTAATGGAGTTAGTTGGCCCCGAGGGTCAAATGGATGTATTTTCAAGTTCAAACGAGCCTAAAAGCAGGAAAAAACCAGATTGTACCAATTTGAGACTATTCATTTCTTTTACATTGAGGACAATTGTTAATTTTATTTGGCGGTTGAGGTATTTCATACCTGCCTCTTTTGGGTTATTTTTTGATTGTCTATGCTTACTTTGTGTGATTATGGCGTTTTAGTTTTTAATGTGAATGTTGGTTGGTTTTTTTTATCCAAATTTAAAATTCCACCTCTTGATGTTTGTGAATGTGGATGTTCTCTTTCATATTTGAGTATCGGCTGTGATCACTAAATGCTCCAGAGCTAATGGAATCATCAAAATTGCACTTTGAGGTCATTTACCTTATGTTTTTACCAAAGTCAACCATTTGAACTTCAAAGACTCTAAAAGACTTAAATTTGAATAAAAAACTAAACGACTGACCAGGTGACCAAACTGTCAGTCTCAATAAGTCATAATGACTTGGGGTTTCTATATGAAATCTCTGAACCCCAAAAATATCACAAAATAGAGAAAAATAACTTTGAGGGTCATTACGTAATGGAATCAATATTGATCATTCTCTTTTTTGGGGGGCGTGACAAAACATTTATTTTCCTTGCATGGAGAATAAAATAACTATTTAGTAAAATCATATTTATATGATTATAAAAGGTAAAATATTAAAAGTATATCTTTTTGTATGATAAAAAAAAGTAAATGTATTGAAATATAATCCTATTAGACTAAATATTATTTAAGAGTCTAAAATGATAACTTCATTACCAATTGATCGTTTTAGCCTTAGATGGTTACTTCAAATGTATAAATAAGAAAATTATCGAGGATACTAACACTTTCCTCTTTTTCTCTTATTTTTAATAATATAGAAAAGTCACAATTATATAATTATGAATGGGAAAATATTGAAAGCATATCTTATTTAAATGATTAAAAAGGTAAAAATATTAAAACATTATCCTATTGGACTAGATATTATTTAGGAGTCTAAAATGGTAATGTCATTACCAATTGATCATTTTAGTCTTAGAAGGTCATTCAAATGCCTAAATAGGAAAATCATTGGAGATAGTAACATTTTTCTCTCTTAACTATAAATAATTTTTTATATTATTCTTTTAATAAAGAAAAGTCATATTTATATGATTATGCATTGTGCAATATTTAAATCATATAATGTTGGTTTGATAAAAATAGGTAAAAATATTAAAATAATATCTTATTTGACCAGATACTATTTAGGAATCTAAAATGGTAATGTCATGAATAATTGACCATTAGTCTCAGATGATTATTTAAAATACCAAAATACGAAAATTATTGGGAGAAATTATACTTTGATATCTCAATTATTAATAAATTTTAATTTTAGTCCTTTTTTATATGAATAGACATATTTAACCTTTAATTAATTCAAATGTGTGTCCTTGATCCTCTTATGAAGAAAATGTGTTATATTTGGGCTTTTCTAAAAACAATACCCTGAAATATGTAGTATCATTATATGCTTAACATCACACATGGGTAATTAAATGATGGAACGATCAATATATAATTGATGAGTTAAAAAGGCACATTTGAAATAATTGAAGGTTTAATGTTTTTAGTCAAATAACACAAGAACTAAAATAAAAATTCATCGATAATTAATACTAGAAGTACTCTTGACATCTCATTATCCTAAAAATATCAAAAACTTTAGTGTACCGGCTATATGTAACATATAATATACTAGGGGTGTATGTATTTGCAAATTTTTGGACCATATTTTTCTTAAAAAACCTCTTTTTTGTATTCGATTAACTTAATTTTAAAAAATAATTAAAAAATTACCATGAAATCACTTATTTTTGAAGAATGAATTATTTTTGTTTCCTAAATTCTCGACTCATATATCATGACATATTCCAATCAGTACAATAGTCTTAACCTTTAATTAAAAAAGTTATCATCAATCTATAAATTTCATACTTTTTTCATATGGATTGGACGACTAAAGCATATAAAGAAATCTTTTTGAAATATGATCCAAAAGTATTTTCTAAGAATATACTAACATATTTTTCATAGAGAAAGTTTTCTACCAAATGTTGTCGTGCCACAAGTTAATTTGCACTTTCTAACTCCAAAAATAATTATGGAATATGAAATTTAACAATTTAAAATATTAAAAGAAAAATAAAATATTTTTCTCGGAATCAGATTACGATAATTAGTTAATTATTATTTTAACAAATATGTCTCAACAAACTTAAAATTCTTGACCGTCTATAGAGTAGTAATTCATGATAGATATCTATAAAAGCTGCATACCTTTTCACATTTTATACATTCTACTCCCAAAGAGAGTAATATTTATATTTAGATATCAAATATGGATAGAAAGAAGCTTAGGAATACTAGGAATGGAAGTGAAAATGTAAGAAACTCCCTTCTAGACAAGAGAGCAACAAATTTATTTAAAAAAGCAGAAAAGTTTTCTATTTTGTGTGATACAGATATTGCTATAATTATTTTTAGCCGGGGAGAAGTCCAATCCATTATTTGGAAATCTACAAATCTGGCTAAGAAGGTATTAGTGAGGTATTCAAAGTTTTCTGAGGAAGAAAGGATTAAGAAGTTGATGATACATGAAAGTATCTTTCGAAGAAAGTGAATGAGAAAGAATTTTTTTTTGAAAAGATAGAAAAAAATGAATGAGGAAAAGGAATGGAAATCATCTTCAATCAACTTGTGGAGGGAAAAACTGGTCGAGAAATTCAAGGTTTATTAAAGTTGTCTAATACTAAGATAGCTAAACTTCATGAGAGAAAGGAAAAAATCAATCAACAACAACAGTCTTCTCAAACTCAAAATTCTCCCTCAAACTTCAAGTTTCCAAACGAAAATGTTACTCCATTACCAAATTCAATGGATGATTTGATCAATGACATGTGGTTTATTGAGACTATGGCTACTAACCACAATTACTATGGCTTAGGGGATAGAAACAATATCAAGTCTGCACCAGCTGAATGTGATGGCATCAATGCTGGAGATAATGGACATTCCAAGGACCTTAATTGATAGTGTAATGCTTATGTTGTTCTATCATTATCTTTTATGTTGGTTTTTAATAGTTTTTGTTGATTTATTTTATTTTTAAATCTATTTTGTGATTTTGTATTTTTATTTCAGTTATTTATGAAAGTTCTATTTTTGTTGGAAAAGTGAACATATTTGTTTAGCAATCTGTTTATATTTGATACATATCGTATTCCATGTGCATGATTAAGTTTTAAAATTCTTACCCCACATTTAGTTGTCTATGAATCACCATTTTAAAAAACCTAAGTATTTATAAACTATCCAAAACAATTATTCAGATCTAAAATATCATAATTTTCTGCTATCACTTTTTATGTTTTTCATTCCTATATATGTTCTTCTTATTCTTAAACCATTTTCAATTCTCCCCCATCTTCTCTTCTCTCAACTTTCTCAATTCTTATTTTTCATTCCCTTCATATACGCTATCACTTCATATCTTTGAAATGATTTTCGATTTTAAGTCATGGGTAAGCATTGTCAAATCTTAATTGTTATAGCAAAGCTTTATTCAAGATGATGAAATTATGGTAGAGATAATGGATTTAGGTTGTTTGAATGAGTTTTAATGGTTACTCATTAAATAAAATTTTATGTGGGTGGAGTTGTGGTGACTGATGTTGTTTCAAAGAAAACAAGAAGTTATTAGTAGCCTCACGATGAAGACTTGGCGATTATTCTAGTCTTTAAGCAATTCTAAGCAATTGTTAGTTACTTGCTGAATTTGATATTTTCAGTGGAAAATAGATTTTGTCACTAGTATTTAATGCATAATAATGAATAGTTGATATATTATTTGCGCACCTTTAATGTATATTATATATATGTACTTATAATATATTGAATACACAAAGTATATATTTGGTTGTAGTTTGAACATACGTTCTGAATTCATTGTACAATCAATGTATTCATGATCCACTCTTTAAAAAAATCATTTTTTTATTGTTTGTAGATATGTATAGATTAGATTCGAGGATGTTTTTATGTTAGAAAACTAACACTGGTGGGAAATGAGGATTGACAGTAGCCAGAGGTGAAGAGGCAAGGGTGCCCTTACTGGATCTCACTAAATTTGATTGTTCTTTAATGTTAACATTTAACAGATATAGTGGATAAGAGGTCTAGATAATTATTTGGGAAGGGGTCAGATAAATAATTATCTTTAGGATAATGTTGTTTTATAACTATACTATTATAACTCCATTGTGTTAACCACAAATAACAAGGTAAAGTCTGATGATGTGGATCAAAGAGGAAACTCATCCCAATAACTCCAATTGATAACATTAATGTTCAAACATTCCTCGTCAAGCGTGAGTACTGAGAATAGGATTTGCAAATGGAAAGTGAAAAAAGAATAGAATGAGCAAGGGAAACACTTGTACTCACCATATTGTCATAATAAAGTGAGCAAGGAAAACACATGTACTCATCAGTATTATCGATCTATCCTATACTAAAATGGTGTCACGACCCGCCATAAATCCTTTGTAGACAAGACAAACCCAAACTACAAGCGATAAGAAAAATAAGTTAAAGTGAAACTACGCAAAAGAAAAATAGACAAGGAGTAGGGCATATAGCATAGATATGTATATAACGATACAAAATATACTTAAAGGTCTCGAAAGTGATATAGAAAGACAAAATTGTATATAAGAACCAAACCCCTGACCTTATGTCACCGGTACAAAAGAATCTAACTATAGAAAGGATGATACACAATAGTTTTGTCTAATCAAAATACAAAATACAGTCATAGTACAATAGAGGGAAAAAAGTATATCTCTGGACACCAAAAGCTCACCAAGATCCAACAACGACGGCCTTGGAAGATTTGGAATTAGCGGGGGTGGACCCAATAGGCATCATTGACCGACTAAGATCAAATAGAAATTGTATAAACAAAAGAGCCATGATAATGCTAACACTATAATTCAGCAGTTAACTAGAAACCTATCAGCCACTACTAACAGTGAAGATAATAAAATAATGAGCATTCGATATCCAAAACAAGTAAATCACAAGTAGAAACATAATACAAGATGATGCAATGCACACGTGGGCAATGCAAAAAAGTAGATTTCCCACAAAATCCCTCGTGCCACCCATAATGATCCCTCAGAAGTGACAACTGTAAAATACATGAAATATAACTCGGGAAATTTCCTCGAGATGTACGGAATGCTTTCATAAGCTGATCACTAAAAGAGGTAAACTTAGAATAGTTCTTTGGACCACCCAGAATGCTTCTTCGAGTTGATCGGTATAATAGTCAAACAACCCATCCTTTAATAAAAAATTGTAGAATTTCATTTGCTTAACATAAACGTCCATTTTGTGCAGAACTCATATAAAATTAGTACCCCCAGACTTTCTAAGGGAACTATAGATGTCGGATCACCAACACACTTCTTCAGCATAGAGACATAGAAAACCAGATACACCGATGCCAATTCATTAGTCTACTCTAGCTCATAAGCAACCTTACCAATACACTTCAAAATCTGATATGGGCCTACATATCGGGGACTAAGCTCGTGTGCTATAGTCCATGGATTTTTGGTGATTTGGGATTTTGACTTTTTTTGGCTGCATATTACAGTTCAAATGAGCCCCAAAGCAGGAAAAACCAGATTTTACTAATTTTCGCGTGCTATAGTCTATGGATTTTTGGTGATTCAAGATTCTGGTTTGTTTTTTGCCGAAATGTTTCATGGACGTTCTTTAAGACCTCATTAATGGAGTCAGTTGGTCCCGAGGGGCAAACGGGCGCATATTAAAGTTTTTGAGCCTAGATCCGTGTGGTTACACTTTTTCTTGTTCATCTTAGGCTTTCTGTCACGACTTAGACCGTCGTGATTGGCACCCACACTAATCCTCCGGTGGGAGAACCATAACTACAACCCAAGCTAAACAACTTAACCAAAAACTAAGACATTTAAAGATACAGAAGCAAGTTTAAATATCTAAGAAAGGAAAATAGGGAATTCCCATAAACTCCAATAAAAGCCTAACAAAACAAAATGCGGAAATAATACTTAGAACCTGAAAGTCAATGTACCAAAACTCCAACAAGAACCATAAGTCTAAACAAGAAAGGGTACAACCCTAAACTAACACAAGGAATCTAAAGCACTAGTCTAAGTCCAAAAATGTGGACATAAATAGAAAGAGAACTCATGGCAGCCCGGAAGAACTGGCTCACCCTTGAATTCGATTGATCACTGATCTTCTAAGTGAGGTCTGTCAGTAGCCATCTGAAGATACCCTATACTCAACAAAGAAAGATCAAGTGCAGTATCAGTACACAACCACAATGTACTGGTAGGATCACGCGGCTATCCCAATAGGCACAACATATATAAGTCATTACAACATTAATAAAAATGCATACACCGAACATATACAATATCACTTATCACTTACGAACAAAGTACAATTTCACAATATCAAGATATACAATTATGCCAAGTCATTGGTTCTCTCACGGAACCCATACCCAAACTATTAGTGTACCGGTATGTGGTACCGAATCCAAGTTAGTGTACTGGACATGACAACCGAACCCATATATGCGCTGAAGCGTGGCACCCGATCCAAGTTAGTGTGTCGAAACATAACACCTGATCCATTCAACAAGCCACAATCACAATCACAATGTACATTCTCATAATTATACAATCAAGTCATGATTCCTGGTATACAATTATTCAATCATCCTCATTTACGATTAGTGTGATCAATAGTGCAACATTCACATACATACTTGCATCATAATAAAGTAATTACAAATACATATCACACCAACATGAAATCACAACCATCACTTACCTCGAACAAAGCTTGAATCCCCTAAGAAACTTGATTCTTCCCTTTCTGGATTCTTTCCCCTGGTTCTTGGTCTACAAACAATCATAATAATGCGAGGATCAATAAACAAAGCCTAATTACCCAGATTATAATCAATAACATTAACCCTAGGCCAAACCCTTGATCCCCATACCTATACCTATACTAGGGTTTCTTCCACCATCAATCCCAGATCAAAGCCCTCCCCCATCGATAATTACCCACGAACCTAAGTTCTACGGGTTGATGGATTCAGAGAGTGAAAACTTTGCCTTTAGCCTCAAGAATGGTGAAAGCTGTCAAGAAAACACCTGGGTTCATTCCTAAGCTCTCAAAGTCGAAACTTGCAGAATAAAACATTTTTGGGGTTTATTTTTTACTTAAGTCGCGTCTGTCTCGCCACAACGATCCTCACTCCGCTACAGCGGCCCCGCCCTGGAGAGAATAATTCCACCAAAGCGGGTTGCACGAAACCAGTGAGTTGATTTAAGAGTTTCAAACCCGTATTTCACAATACACCTTCATCCTACAACCCTAAAAAAACCCGTTCACGCTAAGATCAATTTCGGGAGTTTTACTCGCCCGAATTTGATTCCGTAAAGTCGTACGAGTTTCTTAACGTCTTAGTTATCTACTAATATGATCAAATTCATAATTAGATCTCCCAATTGTTACCATATTTCCCTAGACCTTACTAACTCCGATTTCATCCAAATCTGGACTAGGTTGGGAAATTCCAAGTTACCACCAAAAAGTTTTTCGGCACAAAAATTTTCCCCGTTGGCTTTTCTATAACGACAGGAACGAGTCATTACCAATTTACCCATCACTGATCCCCGAGTGACAAACTAGGAAAGACGGGCTAAAGTTAGAGTAGAGTAGTACCTGAATCGACGAACAACTAGGGATACTTGTCTCGCATGTCCATTTCGGTTTCCCAAGTAGCTTCCTCACTTGAACGATGCTTCCATTGAACTTTCACAGACTTATTCACTTGTGTCCTTAGCTTTCGGACATCACGATCAAGAAATGCAATCGGTTCCTCCTCATACTAAAGGTTTTTGTCTAACACAATTGAGTCCTATTTTATGATGTAATCCCCGTTAGCATGATATCTCTTCAACATGGACACATGAAATACCGGATGAACTCCCTATAGGTTAGGAGGTAAAGCCAATTTATAAGCCATTGTCCCTTCACATTTAAGAACCTCAAAGGGACCAATGTATCGCAGACTTAACTTGCCCTTCTTTCCAAAGATCATCACCCTTTTTATGGGTGATACCTTAAGAAGAACTTTCTCACTAGTTTGAAATGGCATGTCCTTTAGCTTATGGTCTGCATACTTCTTCTCTCTACTCTGGACTGCTAACATCTTAGCTTGAATACTTCTCACTTTATCTTGAGCATCCTTCACTTGATCAACCCCCAACGACTTCACATCTCCAGCCTCAAACCATCCTATGGGTGATCTACATCCTATCCCATAGAGTGCCTCAAACAGTTCCATATCAATGCTGGAGTGATAAGTATTATTATAGGAGAACTCACACAACGGTAGGAACTTATCCCAATGTCCTCCAAAGTCAATCACACATGCCCGCAACATGTCCTCCAACACTTGAATGGTCCTTTCTGATTGCCCGTCGGTCTGTGGATGAAAAGTTGTACTACAAGTGAGTTGTGTGCCCAATTCGTCATGTAATTTCCTCCAAAATTTGGAGGTAAACTGCGTACCACGGTCTGAGATGATAGAAAGGGGCACCCCGTGCAACCTCACAATCTCTTTCACCATAGACCTTAGCCCATTGTTGAGCATTATAATATGTTCTGACGGGAATAAAATTGGTTGGCTTAGTCAATCTGTCCACCACTACCCAAATAGAATCAAACTTCCCCAAAGACTTGGGAAGACCAACCACAAAATCCATGGCTATCCTTTCCCACTTCCACCCTGGAATTGGCATTCTCTGAAGCAACCCCGCAGGCCTTTGATGCTCATATTTTACTTGTTGCCAATTTTGAAACTTAGCCATAAATTCTGTTATATCCTTCTTCATGCCCGGCAACCAATAAAGTTGCTTCAATTCTCAGTACATCTTCGTCACACCCGGATGAATGGAATATTATGAACCATGGGATTCTGTCAACAATTTTTGGATCAAGTCATCTACTCGAGGAACACAAATCCTTCCTTTAAAACTGAGCACCCATTCCGTATCAAGAGTGGTCTCTTGTGCCTTGCCCAACACTATTTTATTTCTGAGCTCTTTCAAACTTTCATCCTCAAACAGTTTGGCCTTGATCTCCTCAATGAACATGGCCCTTACCTCAATGCTAGCTAACACCCCACCTTTCTCTGAGATACCCAACTGCAAAAACTTAGATTCCAAAGTTTGGATTTCCTTAGCCAAAGGTCGCTAAGTTACATTCAATCAAGCCAAACTACCCATACACACTGATTTTTGGCTTAGTGCGTCTGCCACTACATTAACCTTACCCAAATTATATTGGATGGTCACATCATAATCCTTGAGTAACTCCATCCACATTCGCTGTCTCAAATTTAGATCCTTTTGAGTGAATACATGTTGTAGACTGTGATGATCAGTAAACACCTCGCACTTAACACCATAAAGATAATGCGGCCAGATATTAAGAGTAAACACTACCGCTGCCAACTCCAAATCATGTATTGGATAGTTCTTCTCATGCACCTTCAACTACCGCGATGCATAAGCTATAACATTCTTATCCTGCATCAACACCGCACCCAAATAAGAATGTGAAGCATCACAATAAATAATAATATCTTTACCATCAACCAGTAGTGCTAGAATAAGTGTTGTGGTCAAGAGAGTTTTGAGCTTTTGAAAGCTCTCCTCGCATTTTTCAGTCCATTCAAATGGTATCTCCTTTTTGGACAAATTTGTCAAATGCGTGGCATAGAAGCAAAGTTCTTCACAAATTGACGATAGTAGGTAGCGGGTCCCACAAAACTCCTTACTTCAGTCATAGAGCTAGGCCGAACCCAATTCTTAACCGCTTCAATCTTTTGGGGACCTACCATTACCCCTTCTTTTAACAATAGATGCCCTATAAAGGCAACTGAAGTCAACCAAAATTCACACTTAGTAAATTTTGTATACAACTTTTGTTTCCCAAGAATACCCAGAACAATATGAAGATGGTCAGCATGTTCTTCCTCACTTTTCGAATAAAACAAGATATCATCAATAAAGACTATAACAAACGAATCAAGAAATGGTTTGAACACATCTTCATCAAACTCATAAAAGTTGTAGGAGCATTTATCAACCCAAATGACATAACTAGAAACTCGTAGTGCCCATAGCGGATCCTAAATGTCGTCTTGGGCACATCCTTGGGCCTAGTGTTTAATTGATGGTAGCCAAACCTTAAATCAATCTTAGAGAAAACTGATGCACATTGCAATTGGTCAAACAAATCATATATTCGAGGCAATGGGTACTTGTTTCAAATGGTGACCCTATTCAATTTCTAGTAATCTATACACATCTGCATACAACCATCCTTTTTCTTAACAAACAAAATTGGAACACCCCACGGTGAAGTACTAGGATGGATAAAACCTTTATACGGAAGTTTTTGGATTTGAGCCTTAAGGTCTCTTAATTCTGCCAGAGCCATACGATATGGAGGGATGGAAATGGGGCAGGTACCGGGTTCTAAATCAATACAGAAATCTATATCTCTATCCGGAGGCATACCAGGAAAATCAGTAGGAAATACATCCCTAAATCCCGACACCACATGAATGGACTTTATAGAGGGAACTCAACCTCAACATCCTGAATATGAGCCAAATAAGCCAAACAACCCTGCCCTACTAGTTTCCTAGCCCGAATAAAGGATATGATCTTAGTTGGCATAGACTTGTACACCCCTTCCCACTCTAACTATTCCCTACCGGGGATCTGTAGAGTCACAGACTTAGTATTACAATTTAACACAACATAATTAAGGGACAACCACGTCATGCCTAAGATTATATCAAAGTTAGTCATATCCAAAATCACCAAATCAGTCCAAGTCTGAAAACCCATAAACAAAATAGGACAACACGATTGATGAGTCCACAAATTGGACTAATTTAGGGCTTTATTTTGATAGAAATAGTGTCCTCAAATGCTAATTTTGTCTCAATATCTGATGAAAACTCTTAAGTTTAAGGTATTTGAAGTTTGAGTGCAAGCATGGACACTTACGCACAAAAAAAAAAGGCCTAAAGGAACGAAGAAACTGAAGCATGGGTTCCGCCAAGCACACTTGACGAGTCTCCAAAGGGACATATTCTGCCCTTTGTTCTATTACGCGAATCCCAGAAGGAAGAGGATCAAAAAGGCGATGAAAGAAGCAGTCGGCGCTTCACCGAACAGTTTCGTGAAGCAGTGCTATACTGCCCAATGGTCCACAACATGAAGATGTTGAAGGCAAGCACGAAACGATGATGAGACAGAAGAAGGGCGAGTCAACGAGTCATTCGGCGACCTCAACTAACCTCGCCGAATAGTCCGCTGTAATACTTAATCTGAAAGCTATAAATACTAGCCTTAGTTATTATTTATAAGGGATTGGAACATTATTATAGTTTTTACCTTGGAATACTATTTTCCTTGTATTTTTCTCTCAAGTTGGAGAGGGTTTTGGGAACTTGAAAAAAGGAGTTCATCTTCCCCAAGTTGGAAGTGGGTCTTCCTTATTCTTCTTCCTTTGTTTAAATCAAGGTTTAATTTCTTATACCCATTTGATTTTACTATCATTATAGGTGTATTTTTTTATTTCTTGATGTGTGGCTAAAAACCCCCATTCTTGGGGTGTGATTTAGCAAATATGTGTTGATATTATTGTTGGGTCTTGCTTGATGATAGGCTAGATGTAGTTTAATGGTGATTTCACATAGTAGTTGTGGTTTAATCTAATGGGTTTGTAGTTGCAAATACAAAGCCACCCATGTGCTTTCGGCTTGCCCGAGAGGGAGGTCGTGAAACCAAGACCACTAGACTGATGGCCTAAGGAGTGGGTTGACATGAGGTTCAGCCCGAGAGGGTAAGCCCTACTCCCATATCCTAACACTCAGCTCGAGAGAGTAAGTGGGGTAAGGCATAGGTTGGTCTTCATACGGAAAATGGGTGTCCGAGAGGAACGCATTTGAAACGGGGTAAGTTACCCGAGAGGGAACTTATTTCCATCAAAAGCTTAGCCTAGTCACTATTATCTTGCAAATTTCCTATCAAAAACATGTACCCAACTACTTATCTCAACTTGTATTGCGGTCACACCCCAAGAACTCTTCCCCATACTTGATTTTCTTGTTATTTTTGTTGTTTTTGCTATACTTGTGACAAAACCCCCAAATTGATATTCGACACTTTTGTGTCCCCCTTTGATTTATAATGTTTTTATTCGCAAATCTCTTTAGCTACGACTAATTAGAATGAAATTCTAATTAACTAAATATTCTCGAAACCGCTCCCTTGGGACACGACCCCAAACCTTGGTTGGGTTACTATACTATTGACGATCGTAGACACTCGTACCGTAGGTTAGTGTCATTGGTCACGATAAGCATCAACGATAGACATGGGTGACTATGACGGACTCTCCAACTGGAGTAGAAACATAGATGTGGGCATCAAGTATATCACAAATAATAGCAAATTCTGAGGCAAATCGCACGAACACATAAGAATAAGTAGAACCCGAATCAAATAACATATTAGCCATCCGATCACAGACAAGAATAGTAAATATGATCATTGTGTCAGGCGTCTCTGCCTCACTCTTTCCCGGAAAGGCATAACACTGAGCCATGTCATTTTGACGCGCAATTTCCCTGCCTTGTTGTGCCGTACCTCTGCCTGCGTTACCATTTACTAGTGAGTGGGGGTAAAGCTGAAGATCTGCATTCCACATAAGCTCTCCACCACTGCTTAGCCTCACCTTGAAGTTGAAAAGTCACAAACTCTACTCCATACTGATGGACAATTCCCAACTTATGAAACCTCTCATAACAATCTAGAATGAATTCATAGGCGTCCTTACTCTCGGAACCATGTAACACATACGGTTTCAATTTCAAGAACTTAGTCAACATCTCATGTTCATTACCAGTCATAACAGGACCCAACAAAGGACAAAAGAAGGCATCAGTACCAACAGTTCCACCTACCTTGGGTTGCTTGAACAAAAGGAAGCACTCCAGCACCAACCAATCCTTTTAGGAACGACATAATCTGTTGAGCCAACACTGGATCTAAGGGAGGAATACATGTAGTCTCAACAAGCACTTCTTCCTCTTCTCCAACATTCTCCTCATCCTCAACCTCAACATTCTCCTTTATCTCTTCATGATGCGCATGAGGATTCTCTTTTCTAGGAGCATTCTCAACTGGAACTCCATCCCTAGCAGGTGCTACCCTTCATCGTCCTCTGCCCTTTGCTCGTCCCCTACCCCTACCTCGATCGTGACCTCTCGCTATGGATTCCTCAGCTGGTGCATTGACGGGAGCTACGAGCTTGGAGCCATTGAACCTAGTGTTAACACTACAAGAAAAACAGTCTCCAAGGAAGGGAAATCTCGTCTCTAAAAGTCCTAATCTGGTCCCTAATACGCATTTTGGGACCTAAGAAAGTTGGTCGCCACTCGTCCTAGTAGCTTCCGTCGCTATTGGTAAAATAGCGACGAGTTTCAAAAAACCGGTCGTGAAATGGTGTTGGGACGGGAAAGAAATCCGGTCGCCTCTGTCGTTTTAGAGACCACAATTCTGGTCTCAAATACTTTTTAGATATCTTAGAAAAAGGTCGTTAAACCTCTTTAGGGACGATCAGGAACTGGTCCTAGAATAGCTTTTCGCGACGAGCAATGACCTTGTCCTAGAAACAAGTTAGAGGCGAGTAACAACTTGGTCCTAGAATAGATTTAGCGACGATTAACGACCCGGTCCTTGAATACATTTAGAGACGTTCAGTACCTGGTCCTAAAATAGATTTAGTGACGATCAAGTTATTCTAATCCTAAATTAATCATTAGAGACGAGCACCATTTTTCGTCGTAGATTGACCTTTAGGGACGAACAATAATATTGGTCTCTAATTGACCACCAATGGTCCTAGAGCAATTGATATCATCCACAAATATTATTTGCTACCAAAAATTTCTATACAAAAAGATGATATCAATATATATAGAAGAGACAAAAAGTTAGAGATCAAGAGTGTACCATTAATTACAATAAATTGGCTAACTCCCATGATTTTAGTTTCAATATTTGCTTAACAAAAAAACATAGCTAATATCCAAACTATACTATAATATCAAGTTTTGCAAAACACAAAGTCGTACTAAACTAATAAGGAGCTCGCGCATCAACAAAAGCTTGGCAAAAAGTTGAAAGTTTCAATTGTCTATCCATGGAGTGTTGTCCAGAAACATCAACAAAAGCTGCAAGAAGATAAGAAAAATCAATTAGAAAAACATTGAGATGCATTAACCAAGACCAAAAATCTATTTTCAAGAACTACAACTAAATGGAATTGAAATAGAAAGATTTATGTCAAAGTTATGGTTTAGAAAATTCTCCCTCCTACACTTTTCTCTCCTTACATATTCTATACGTTAATCTACAACAGTCATTTCTTAGAGAGTTAACTACACGCTCCACCCTATGGAGCCACCATACAGGTCTCCATCAGTGTATGCGACTTCTCATGTGAGAGTCCTGCCAGGTTCGACCATATCTGGGGGATCAATGAGGCTGAAAAGGAGGATAAAAAGAACAAATCTATCAATATAATTGAGGGGAAAGCTGAACAGAGCAACCAGAGCTAGAAAAATCAGAGTTCATGATCTTGCTGTTCCTAAGTCAACTCACTGTTCTTAAGAAGGAAGCTGCTAAATTTGCTGCCCAAGAAGTTGACCTTGCTGCTCCTAAGTTTATTGTTATGTCTCCCTTCAGCCTGTAACCATGGATACATCTGCCTCTATTTCTTACGTACGACGATACTAAAATGGATGTGGAGATGGCTGATAGTAATCAAAGTTCAAAATCTTTAAAACCTCTTGGAAAGAAGATGAAAAAGAAGCTTAAAATAGCTAAGAAGAAGAATCATGGCAATGGAAAGATCAGGAGGAAGAATGTTTGATTGCAACATATTCTCTAAGCTTATACATGTCTTGTTACTTACTGTTGACAAGTCCCTTCCATATTCTCTCCTTAATTCATGAGAACATTGTAGTATTATCTTGGAACTTGAGCATGTGAGTGGATAATGCTCATACAAATTTTGTTTGTGTGCTGTCAGAATGAAGCCTCAAGTGCTCAAATTTGTTTACAAAATAGATCGTCTTATTCATTAACCTTTTACAGTTTGTTGGAACATGCTACACTTGCCTGGAAATATGAAGATGTAGACTTTAATCCAACAATGTTAAGATGTTTTAGTTTTCATTAACCTCTCAGGTCATGTTCAAACCAACTATCTCTAATCATCTGAGGCAGAAAGCAACAATAATCAGCTGAATTACAGTGGTACCAAGCTGAAAATAGCTATTTTTCTAACATCTCTGAGGAAAAAATTGAAACTACCTACCCAAATGAAGAACTTGTCGAAAACGAGCAGCCGGGGATCAATCATATAAATAAGTCTACTAGTTTACTTACTAAGATTAAAAATAAAAAACATCTACAGTTAGCTTTGGAGTTGAACAGTGAGCATGTAGTTGATCAACCCCTGGGCCTCCAGACAACAATTCGAAAGATAATTTTCAACCGTAAAAAGGACAGAGATCTCACTACATCCAGTTCTACAATCTCTAACAGAGAAGTGTATTTTTACTTACTTGGTCAGCAGAAAATATTGGTCATTGATCAGTTGAAATGGGCGATGTCGCAGGTGGAACATGTGATTGTTGAGCAGCGAATAACTCTTGCATTTTCCTTATTTCTTTCATCTCATCTTCTAAGGTAGACAAGCGATTGTTCAAGGATTTGTTCTCTTCATTCAAGTATTTGTTATCCTCTTGAGTTGATCGTAGTGCGGACAATAATTCAGCCTTTGAAGAAGTTCCACCTTTCAAGTCTTTCGCCTTTACTCCACCCCCAAATCCAAATACATGGCTACGATTTTGAGGTCCACAACATTTCTCAACGATCTCTATGCTAGGTATCGATGGATCAACTTGAACCATTTCTTCGAGCTGAGCCTACAAGTATATCAAAGAACATTTTCTTTCATAACACTTACCAATTTAAGGTAAATAACATATTAAATTTACCAAGCGTACATGTTTCTCAATTGCTTCAGGTTCAACAAGCTTGTTATCTTTCTTACGAGTCTCAAAGAAAATAGTCGCCAAATTTGGTGGATTGCCATCTTTCCCGCCCTTTACATCAAAGTCAAACATGTCAAATAATATATACCTTGTAAGTATCTCATTTTAGAAAAATATTTTTATGATAATACCTGTTGATAAATAATCTCTCGAATAGGCTTGCTACCAATATGATGAAGCATCTTCAACTTAGCTCGGTTTGTTGCATTTCTGCCGCTTCTTGCCTGTATTTGTGAAATAATAAGCTTAATAAAAATAATTATAATAAAATTATTAAAACATCTAAGATCTCATGTTCTTTTCAGAAGCATACCTGAAAACTTTCAGAAGCAAAATGTTCCTTCACTAACCATTCCCATTCTTTTTTGTCTACTCCCTTTGGTATATCCTTAAGAGACTGTTGAATTGGCTTATCCTTCACATATTTAACATGCAGGTATCCTCTCCATTTGTTCCATAGTTCATTCATCCATCCCAAGACATGATCACGATGATCATTCATGTCAACACTTTCAAATTTATTCTATAATAATCGAAACATGAATTGAGTTATTACAAACAGAGAAGTAACAAGAAAGGACAACAAGATGAAAAAAAGCTCTATTTCTAGTAGAATAAGCAGAGATTCTATAGTAAACAAGATAAACAGACAGAGAAGTCTCGTGAGCTATAGTTCTTCTACAATCCTAAGTTTATTAGGATGTGGACTCTATAAGGTTACGAAGTACTTTCCTCGCCTTTTTAGCTAAGATCAACTGGTGGGTTATGTAGAGAAAGGTAAAGACTTTTCATTTAAGTTTTAATAAAAAACAATCCTCTTTTCTCCTTCATGATTCATGGTTCATCACCTATCATGTGACAATCTATAGTGCAGGATCATGTGATACAGATTTGGTCAACAAGGATAGCAGTTCCATGAAACAACATAGAATTCATCTGAAATAACATATTTTGAACTTGACTTAAATAGAAGAATTATTTAAATAACAGAGAGTTCTCTTTGATTCAATGTTCTTTAATAAAATCTAATGTCCTTTGTAAGTCTCAAGTTCTGTGGAAATACAAGATCATCCATTCAATAAATGAAAGATTTGAATAAGATGTACATTTATTACCTCAACGGCAGCCCACATGTGATCCAATTTTTCTTGCTTAATATCATTCCAAGATGATACCCCCAATGGGCAAATATTACGATCACGAACAATCTTTCCCAAGTGTCGAGCATTCTCATGAGTTTGTGCAAACTCTCTACAAAATTTAAGTAGACTATAAATCTCATATAAAAAAAATATTATCCTAAAGAAAACAATAATAGTAATAAGTTGATATGAAAGAAATATCCATACTCGAGATATGGCAAGACTTCATCACAATTCTTTAGTATGTATATATGTGCTTGTTCTAACTCATCTGCTTCAAGCTCAAATGGAGATTTAGCTCCCAGAGTTTTTCCAGGTTGACAAAACATAGATAAACCTCCAGTAGATTGCTTTTGACCCCCATCATAATTTCGTTCAGGCCGATTGAATTTTGTTTCAATTCTATGTAGATACCTTGAACATAAGGTCATACATTCATGTGCAATGTAGCCTTCTGCAATACAACCTTCAGGACATGCCCTATTACCAATGAGAGATTTCAAAAAATATAACCATCGTTCCACGGGGTACATCCATCGATAATGAATTGGTCCAGCAATCTTAGCTTCAGTAGCTAAATGAATAGGTAAGTGAACCATGACATCAAAAAATGAAGGAGGAAAGACCTTTTCTAACTTGCAAAGTGTTATGGGAATTTGCGCTTCAATATGTTCCAAGTTATCTATGTTCAACTCCTTTGATCCAAGCACACTAAAAAAAAAAGATAACTCAATAAGAGGTTCACATACTTCTTTTGACAACATACCACGAAGTGCAAGTGGGAGTAGATGTTGTAGAAGAACATGACAATCATGACTTTTCAACCCAGATATCTTGTGATCTTTCAGGTTCACACATTGAGAAATATTAGATGAAAATCCATCAGGAACCTTTAGATTCTTTAAGAAAAGGCATAATTTGTGCTTATCTTCATGAGACAATGTGTAATAAGCAGTTGGAACTTCAATTTTTTCCCCTTTTTGGATGGGGTGCAATTCCGGCCTAATGTTCATTTCTTGCAAGTCTAGCCGAGTTTTAATTGTGTCCTTGGTCTTTCCTTTTACATTCATGATTGTCCCTATAATGTTATCACATATATTTTTTTCAATATGCATAACATCCAAATTATGTCGCAACAAGAGACACTTCCAATATGGAAGTTCAAAAAAGATACTTTTTTTGTTCCAATTATCCTTTCGATTTTCATGTGAGATCTTCTTCCTTTTCTTTGGATCCTTTGATAACTGTAGCCCTTCAAGATCTTCCACTTGATTAAGTATCTCTGTACCAGAATGCACTTTTGGTGGGGGCCTTGTCTCATTTGTACCATCAAACGACTCTTTCTCATTCCTCCATTTGTGATTATGAGAAAGATAACGACGATGACCCATAAAACATTGCTTCTTGCAATTAGTCAAACGAGTTGAGGAAGTGTCTTTATTACAACATGGACATGCCAATTTTCCTTTGGTGCTCCATCCAGATAAATTTCCATATGCTGGAAAGTCATTGATGGTCCATAACAAAGAAGCATGCAATTTAAAATTCTGTTTAGCAGATGCATCGTAAGTCTCAACACCAACATCCCACAATTCCTTCAACTCTTCTATTAAAGGCTGAAGATATGTATCAATTGCATCTCCTGGACCAGTTGGACCAGGAATAAGCATTGACAAAATAAAATTTTCTTGTTTCATACACAACCAAGGAGGTAAATTATAAGGAATAAGAACCACAGGCCAAATGCTATGTGAGGTTTTTGAATTTCGAAATGGCTGAAATCCATCACTAGCAAGTCCAAGTCGAACATTACGAGGCTCGGCTGCAAATGAAGGATGAAGTTCATCAAATGACTTCCATGCCATCGAATCAGCTGGGTGTCTCATTATCTCATCATCAACTCTTTTATCCTTATGCCATGTCATAAGAGTAGATGTCTTTGTAGACATAAACAACCTCTGAAGTCTAGGCTTTAAAGGAAAATAGCGTAAACTCTTTGAAGCTATCTTTTTACCCTTTTTATTCCTTGTTTTGCCACTATGTGTATGTAATTTCCATCTGGACGCCCCACAAACTTTGCAAGAATCAAGTAGGCTATCCTCCTTCCAGTATAACATGCAATCATTAGTACAAGCATCAATCTTGTCATAAGAAAGCCCGAGTTCTCGAATTATCTTCTTTGCCTCATAATATGAGTTTGGCAAATTGGCTTCATCAGGCAATAACTCTTCTTTCAACAATTTCAATAACATTGTAAATGACGCATTACTCCAACGACCCATACTTTTGATGTGAAGCAATTTAATCAAAGTGGAAAGTTTTGAAGCTTTTGAATTTTTGTACAGTGGCAGCTCGAAATCCTTTAATAAGTTGTAAAAAATTTTTGCTTCAACATTTGGTTCCTCCTCAAGTAGATCATCACAATCAGTGTTTGTAGTTCCTCCATCTTGATTAGGATATAAATCTCTCAACAATTCTTCTACCTCATCCTCACTCTCACATTCTTCTACTGCATCGCCATTTTCATCTTCACCTTCATCTTCATGTTCAGATTCTGACAATGGCTCACCCAAACGTTCACCATGGTGATACCAAAAAGTATAATTCTGAATTATTCCATATACTATCAAATGTGTCTCAACTATTTCACGAGTCCCTAAAGTTGTATTGCAACATTTGACACATGGACATCGTATTTCATATTCCTCTCCTGTTTTTCGAAAAGCATAATCCAAAAACTTTTGCACACCAACTAAGTAGGTTTCATCGAGCCGATTGTCAACAAGTTGCATCCATTGCTTACTAGGAGCCATAACCTTGAAAATTACATACAAAATTTTTAAAAAAATATAAAGAATAAGAAAAATAATAAGATCTACAAAACTTGTTACAATCAGATGCACCATGAAACTAACAAAGTGGATGGTGGGTTGTCTTCTTTAGAACATAATTGAAACCAAGTTCACATATACACTAAATCAACATACTCCCTAAAGAAATCAAGGGACTTTTGAATATGGATAGATGGAAAGTTCCCTCGGTAAGAACACAAAGAAGAAGACCTGCTAGGCTGAATTTTTATCCTCAATACTAATATTTTAAATTGTTGGAGGAATATGTTACTTGTATAGATATTATTCTTCATGTTGCATTTAACGTGTCTTAACATTATATAAGATATATGGAGTATCAATTCCCTTATGTGGAAGCTTATTACATTGCTCGCTCAAATCACTTGTAACTTTTTTGGGTTCCAAAGATGAATGAAACACAATCTGTTGGAAAAAATATGCAATCAAATGGCACGATGAAAAATAAAAGATTACTAGCATCATTTTATATTTCGAAATAAGTAACTCACAGTCTCAAAGTAATGCATAAAGAAAAAACTAACAAAATTAGAAATCGCTTATCTTAATGAACATACACTGATATATTATTCTAATTAAACAATATTACTTTTTCCTTTGAGTAGCAGCATATGTAACTATTTATATGACTGCATCGTTTTTATGTCCAAACTCCAAAACACGTTAATTTTTTAAGTAAATCACAGTAACTAAAGATAAACAGTACATTTATATAAATTTTAACATGAATAATAGGAATAACAAGAGCCTCACTCTCTCTAGGTGACTTGTTGCTTAAGGTAATTTAATCTGATAAGATAAGATGGGAGGAAGTTCAGTCAGTGATGATTGAGAGTTTATTGAAAATGAAACTCAGACAGTACTTATGATTGGGTGTATAGGTGAAGTAAAAAGTCCCACAGACAATAGCATTCTTGGTAGAAATGCATTCCAGTTGAGGTCTAGCTCTAGTGGTGTTACAAGAACATGTGAGATTCAGAGGACTCGATTAGAAGATGGGCAGATTCTTGATGTGATCAATACCCCTGAATTTGATTTTAATGCTGAAGCTGGATTAGTTGTAAATGAAACTGGTAAATGCATTAATTTGGCCGGTGATGGTGTCCACACTGTTCTTTTTATTTTGTTTCTACGAACTAGCATTTCAAAAGAAGAACAGGCTGCTATCCATTACTTTAAGAAGCTCTTTGGGACCAAAATTAGTGATTACATAAGTGTGGTCTACACTAGAGGAGATAAGCTCAAAGATAATGACTCTCTGAATCATCACTTAGATTGTTCCTGCCATGAGGATTTAAAGGAAGTTCTTAAGATGTGTGGATATAGACAAGTGCTTTTCGACAATAAAACTTAAGATCCAGCGAAGAAAGTTGATGAACAATAGAGAGAACTTCTTTTCCATGTGAATCTGGTTGTACAAACGACTGGTGGAAAACCATATACGAGTGAATTATTTGAGGAAGTAAAGAAGATGAAGCTCTGTAATGACTCGTTGGAGGTTAGTTCTTTGCTCGGAGATTTAAAGCAAGGGGTAGCTGATGAGTTGAAGGAACAAGTGCAGAGGTTATCTTTCAAGGAGCAACACAGGTGAATAACTGAAATGGTTGAATCAAAGATGAACAATACCATGCATAGTCTTGAAAAGCAATTGGAGGAGGAGTGTACTGCTCGGTTGCTGACATATACTATGTGGATTGCAGCGAGGTATTGGGCTGGAAGTATGAACAAGTTGTTGAGCCATCGCAGAAGTACAAGGAAGGGAAATCTGTACTCGAGCTATGCAAAATTGCTGACATATACTGTGTGGATTGCAACGAGGTATTGGGCTGGAAGTATGAGCAAGTTGTTGAGCCATCGCAGAAGTACAAGGAAGGGAAATTTGTACTCGAGCTATGCAAAATTGTTGACATATAATGTGTGGATTGCCACGAGGTATTGGGCTGGAAGTATGAACAAGCTGTTGAGCCATTGCAGAAGTACAAGGAAGGGAAATCCGTACTCGAGCTATGCAAAATTGTTAAAGACAAGCTGTAACTCATAACCATAGTCTTTTTTATTTTATATGTCATTACTTGAAGCAAGTATTTTTTTCCTTTCTCGGAGCTTTCACTCTACCTAACTTTCCATCAGAATTATCAACATCCATATTGTCACTTTCGTTTCACGTTATAACATCGTTTGTTCCTCATAAAAAAACAAGAATAACAATTTAGTCGAAACCTTTTCAGATGTAAGTAAAGTTTCAATAGGAATAACAGAACAAGTCCTTATTTGGTGCGCAAAGCATTGAAACACTGATTATATAAAACTAATAAATTATGAAATCAGAAAATCAGATTATCTATTAGAAATCTCAACCCAATAATGCCTTCACAAATTGTACAAAAAAAAAGGCAAGATTAAGAAATCAGTAACATTGAAAAGACGAAAAACAGGAAGAGCAACTTCAATACAACAAGAAAAAACGTAATCAAACAAATTTCTGGTAAAAACAAAGCAACTCAATGGGAAGAAGAACCAACCTGTAAGTCTGCTGCTAATGTCTTCACAGATTGTACAAAAAAAAGACAAGATTAAGAAATCTGTAACATTGAAAAGACGAAAAACAAGAAGAGCAACTTCAATACAACAAGAAAAAACGTAATCAAACAAATTTCTGGTAAAAACAAAGCAACTCAATGGGAAGAAGAACCAACCTGTAAGTCTGCTGCTAATGTCTTCACAGATTGTACAAAAAAAAGACAAGATTAAGAAATCTGTAACATTGAAAAGACGAAAAACAAGAAGAGCAACTTCAATACAACAAGAAAAAACGTAATCAAACAAACTTCTGGAAAAAACAAAGCAACTCAATGGGAAGAAGAACCAACCTGTAAGTCTGCTGCTGCGATGAAACTTTACCTTCAACAGAGAAACGATGGTACTTGCTTTGATTTTAGGGCAGAGCTGCGACAAAAATAAAGTGTCAACGTTGAGATTAGGGTAGAGAATTTCGACTGGAGACAGAACTAGCTAGGGTACCTTTGCGACCAGCTGCGCTATAATTTTGAGAAGACAGAACGCTGCTTTTCTTTTATTTTTCACTTTCAACGTAAAAATTTTGCCGCCTATGATTTTGTTAAAATAATATTTTTATTTTATTATTTTAGTATTATGTTTGGGGGGAAATATCTCCCGCTAAAAGACCATCAATTAACATTTGGGACTAGTTATAAATTATTTTGGGACCAAATTTAATACCTTCGCAATAGACTATACAAATAAGGACCAAAATATAATCTCGTCCCAATCGATATACTTTTAGAGAGAAGATTATTAGCCCGTCCCTAAATGTTGGTCTTAAATAAGTGTTTTTCTTGTAGTGTAACCATCTGCGGACAAAAGAGTGAAGGAGATTATATACCAATTTGGATCACCAGATACCAATTGGAATCAAGTTATAACACTAAAAAAAACAAGAGAAAACAAAGAGATTTCCTAAAGTTCTATAGCCTCTCAAAGAAAAGTACAGACGTCTCTGTACCGTTCCGCAAAACTCTACTGGACTCGTTTTGGTACATCGAGATCAACGAACCTAGGGCTCTCATACAAACTTTGTCACAACCCAGACCATCTAGATTGGCACCCACACTAACCCTCCGGTGGGAGAACCATTACTACAATCCAAGCTAAACAACTTAACCAAAAACTAAGGCATTTAAAGATATGGAAGCATGTTTAAATGTCTAAGAAAGTAAAATAGGGAATTCTCATAAACTCCAACAAAAGTCTAACAAAAAAAATGCAGAAATAATACCTAGAACCTGAAAGTCAATGTACCAAAACTCCAACAAGAACCATACGTGTAAAAAAGAAGGGGTACAACCCCAAACTAACACAAGGAATCTAAAGAACTAGTCTAAGTCCAAAAATGTGAACATAAACAGAAAGAGAACTCATGGCAGCCCAGAAGAACTGGCTCACCCTGGAATTTGATTGATCACTGATCTTCTAAGCGAGGTCTGTCAGTAGCCGCCTGAAGATGCCCTGTACTCAACAAAGAATGAACAAGTGCAATATCAGTACACAACTGGTAGGATCACGCGACTATCCTTATAGGCGAAACATATATAAGTCATCACAACATTAATAAACATGCATACACCAAACATATACAATATCACTTATCACTTACGAACAAAGTACAATTTCACAGTCTCAAGATATACAATTATGTCAAGTCATTGGTCCTCTCACGGAACCCATACCCAAACTGTTAATGTACCGATACATGGTACCCGATCCAAGTTAGTGTGCCGAATATGACACCCAATCCCATATATGCTCCGAAACGTGGCACCCGATCCAAGTTAGTGTGTCGGAACGTAACACCTGATCCATTCAACAAGACACAATCACAATCACAATCATTATGTACATTCTCATAACCATACAATCAAGTCGTGATTCATGGCATACAATTATTCAATCATCCTCATTTACGATTAGTTTAATCAATAGTGGAACATTCACATACATACATGCATCATAATGAAGTAATTACAAATACATATCACACCAAGGTTAGGGTTACTTCCACCATAAATCCAAGATCAAAGCCTTCCCCCCATCAATAATTACCTAAGAATCTAAGTTCTACGGATCGAAAAATAGGTTCAGGGAGTGAAAACTTACCTTTAGCCTTAAGAATGGTGAGAAGCTATCAAGAAAACACCTGGGTTCGTTCGTTAGCTCTCAAAGTCGAAACCTAAAAAATAAAACATTTTTGGGGTTTATTTTTTACTTAAGTCCCGTCTGTCCCGCCACAATGGTCTTCAGCCCCACCCTAGCGGGAATAATTCTGCCACAACGGGTTGCACGAAACTAGTGAGTCGATTTAAGAGTTTCAAACCCCCATTTCACAACAAACCTTCATCCTACGACACTAAAAAAAACCGTTCACGCTAAGATCACTTTTAGGAGTTCTACTCGCCCGAATTCAATTCCGTAAAGTCATATGGGTTCCTTAACATCTTAGTTATCTACTCATATGATCAAATTTATAATTAGATCTCCCAATTATTACCAGATTTCCCTAGACCTTATTGAGTCCGATTTCGTCCAAATCTGGACCAGGTTGGAAAATTCCAAGTTACTACAAAAAAGTTTTCCGCCCCAAAATTTTTCCCTGTTGGCTTTTTATAATTACGGGAATAGGTTGTTACACTTTTTGAGGATACGTTGATAGGTAGATTCTTGTCATACCGGTGGACTCTCTTATTCCTTACCTTATGCTTTGTTCTATTTGAGAAACAAATACATTGAGTCTTGTAATTATATTTTAGTTCCACACTTTTTATATTACGGTCTTGTACACATGACAATTAGATTTTTGGGTTATATTAGAATGCATAATTTTTCCCCTCTTGTATTATTTTTATTTTACTTTTCACATTTCTTTCGATACGTTGGGTTGAGGCTGACATTTCTTGGTGGGAATAAACAAGTGTCATCACGTCCATCTTGTTGTCATGAAAAATGGTATTAGAACCATAGGTTCATAGGTCTCATGTGTGTACAAATTAAGTCTAAGTAGAGTTTCAAAGATCGGTATGGAAATGTATGTACTTATCTTTGAGAGGCTATAAAGAATGTTCGGGAACATCCATTTATTCATTTTTTTTATCATGTGGTTACCTTTTCTAGTGCTAAGCTATCGCGTGTTATTGTGGTAGATACCAAGGATCATAGCTTTTATTTCCGGTGATAGAGGAGAAGTAGTCCCTGAGGCAGTTGGTGAGACCCCAGGTAGAGGTAGAGGTAGAGGTAGGGGTAAGTCTCGAGCTAGAGACTGTGTTCGTGGAGTAGCACCGGCTAGAAGTCATGCCCGTGGAGTGGCACCAACTAAGGACGAGCTAGAAAGGTCTCTCCTGAGCCACAAGTTAAGGTTGTTTAAAACCATGTTCCTCCTGAGTTTACAACTCCTTTGTTTAAGGACACTTTGTTAAGGATACTAGGTGTGTTGGAGAACTTCTCTCAGGTTTGTTCGATAGTTACGCCACATGGTTCTTAGAAGGAAGTGATGGTGCAGTCCCTAGGTCAGTAGTAGTTTTCGATTATTCATGATCAGGTGGATTAGCCACCAGTGGTTCCTGCACGGACTTTGGGTGCACATATTGCTCCTGAGGTTATTCTGGCAGTGGTTGATCAACAGTGTTCTGAGAAGTTTCAGAAGATGAAACCACCCTAGTTTTAGGGTGTTAAGAGCGAGGATTCTCATGAGTTCTTCACCATGTGCTATGATTTGCTTGAAGTAGTGGGTTGGATGTATGTGATGTTCATTTTGTTGCAGTTCAGCTCCGTGGAGCCACTAGAGAATGGTGGAGGACTTATGCGAGGTCTAGACCAGTTGGATCTCCTTCGACAGAGTGGGATACATTGTCTAGTTCTTTCCAAGACCGCTTCATTCCTTGGAGAGTGATAAAGAAGAGTCATCTGAAGTTTGAGGACATTAGGCAGGGCAGTTTGTTTGTGAATGAGTATAAGTCCCATTTCTGTAAGCTATTAGGCGTACTATGACTATTATTTCGAACGAGGCAGAGAGGGTCTGCAGGTTTGTTAGAGGATTGACTTTCATCACTATATCTTATGTGTTTAGAGCTGCCAGAGAGGGGGCTTCTTTCCAGTCCATCGTGAGTACTGCCAAGAGTTGTAATTGATAGTTTTGGAGGAGTTTTGAGATCCCAAGAGGGTCCGTTCTTATAGTAAGTTTACTAGTGCCTCATCTAGGTGTGGGATCTAGGTCATATGATTCAGTAGTTTCTTAGACTTACTCAGGACCTAGCGTACTTATTCAGTTGCTCCAGCTAGAGATTCAACGCCTCTTGTCAGGGGCCAAGGAAGATGTCAGTTTGGTAGAGGAAATAGGACTTATGGTAAGGGTGGTACAACTCAGTAGAGAGGAGGTCAGGATACTACTCAAAATAGTGGTGGTTGATAGGGACAATGTTATGATTTTCAAGGAAGGGTAGATTGAACCGCTTGTGTGCATTCATGTTGAGTCTTGAGTACCACTATTTATAGACATCTCTTTTGAACTAAGTGATCTTGTGGTTTACTTTAGGACAAGCAAAATATTAAGTTGAGGGTGTTGATGAGTCAGGGATATTGAATCATTTAGGGTTAAATAGCTAGAGTTATAGTGTCCTCAATGCCAATTCTATGCTCTAAATTGATGTTTAAATGCTAATTTGTAGTAATGAAGGCAAAAGAGAAAGGCAAGGACATTACCAGGTAAAAATGAGTGAAAAAGCTGAAGAAAAGCAAGGTTGATGCTCACCAAAAGTTCCAATAGGTCCGCCCATGGAAAAAACCAATTCGGCGATAGAAAGGGTAATTCGATGAAGCGTCGACCAGATTGGTGATTGAAGTTTTCTGATAACTTAAAGTCACAGAAGGAAAGTGTGGAAAAGCCAAGCCAAGAAGGCGATGGATAAGAGCTCTCGGCGAGTCACCGACTTGGTCGACGAAGCTCGACTTACTCCGCTGAGTGGCTCCGAAACTAAATATTTGGAAGCGTATAAATGCAATTTTAAAAAGAGAGTTAGAGAGTTATAATTTTTTTGAGAGTTAGCATATTGTCTAGTTTTGGGTTTTTGATCCCTAACATTGTTCTTTCAGTTTTTGAGTAGAGATTTAAGGTTTATTTGATTTTGAATTCAATTCAAGAATTTTGAAGACTTATGGATTGTTACCCAAGATGATGGAAAACATAGTTGGTAACTATTTCTTGCTCTTTTTATGTGTGGCTAAAACCTCCATTCTTGGGGGTGTGATCATGTGATTTAATGCTTCAATTAGCTTATGTGTGTTAGTATTTACTGATTTAAGTGTTGAATTGAAATGGGTTCAATTTGTAGTTGAGTTTTAATTGATGAATTGTAGTTGCAAATGCAATTCTAGCCTAGTATTCTAAGCTTGCTTGAGAAAGAGGTTTTAGAGTTAAAATTATTAATTGATGATTGTAGTGATTAGGTTATTTTAGACTTAGCTTGAGAAAGTGGATCTACATTCAATCCTACTAATCTAGCTTGAAAGAGTAGATTAATTGAGGTATTGGACTGTTTATTTGTGTTATGCTTGTCGAGGTTCGAGTGAACTCGCTCGATTCGTAATAGTTGATTGAAAGTTGGCTATTACACATAAAGCCTAGCCTACCCACTAAGATTCAACGGCCTTTAGTAAGTAATAATGACCCATATAACAAAATTGGCATTCAATCGATCACACTCCCAAGGATACCTTTATACTTCATTACCCCCGTGTGTTCGTAGTTGTTAATTTTTCACTCTAATCCCCCCAATTGACATTAATTGTCAAACCCCTGATATGTACTTTAATTGTTTAAAAAATGTCTACTTCTACAGTCGATTAAAACACTCCTTTCACTTCGTAATTAAATTCTTTACCGTATCACTCCTCGTGGAATCGACCCCAACTCAACGTTGGGTTTATACTTAATTGTGACTGCCTACACTTAGAATCATAAGAAGTATAGTTGAGCGTTATCAGAATTCCAAATTGCCAAATATCCATTGACTATAGCACATGAAAATTGGTAAAATCTGGTTTTTCCTATTTTAGGGATCGTTTGAACTTGAAAATGTGCCCGTTTTCCCCTCGCGACCAACTGACTCCATTAATAAGGTCTTAACAGACGTCCATGAAAAATTTCGGCAAAAACAAGTTGGAATCCGAATCACCAAATATCCATGGACTATATCACACAAAAATTGACAAAATCTGATTTTTCCTACTTTGGGCTCGTTTGAACTTAAAAATGCGTCTGTTTGACCCTTGAGACCAACAGACTCCCTTAATAAGGTCTTCACAGACATACTTTAAAACTTTCAGCCAAAAACAAGTCGGAATCCCGAATCACCAAAAATTTATGGACAATACCACAAAAAAATCGGCAAAATTTGGGTTTTTCTGCTTTGGGGCTCGTTTGAACTTGAAAATGCATGTGTTTACCCCTTGGGACAAACTCCGTCCATTAATAAGGTCTTCACGGACGTCCGTGAAAAATTTTGAACAAAAAAAATCTAGAATCCGAATCACCAAAAATCCAAGGACTATAGCACACAAAAATCGACAAAATCTAAATTTTCCTGCTTAGGGCTCGTTTGAACTTAAAAATGTGCCAGTTTCCCCCTCAGGACAACCTAACTACATTAATAATGTCTTTATTGACTTCCATGAAAATTTTCCACCAAAAATCCATGGACTATATAGCATATGAAAATCATCAAAATCTGGATTTTCCTGTTTTGTTGCTTGTTTGAACTTGAAAATGCGCTTGTTTGCCTCTCAGGACCAACTAACTCCATTAATAAGTTCTTAACAGACGTCTATGAAAATTTTCAGTAAAAAATAAGCTGGAATAGTGAATCAGCAAAAATCCATGGACTATAGCACACGAAAATTGGCAAAATATGGTTTTTCCTGCTTTGGGGCTCATTTGAACTTGAAAATGCACCAATTTGCCCCTCCGAACCAACTGACTTCATTAATAAGGTATTAACGGACATCCATGAAAAGTTTCGGCCAAAAACAAGATGAAATACCAAATCACCAAAATTCCATGGACTATATAGCACACGAATATCAGCAAAATATGGTTTTTCATGCTTTAGGGCTCATTTGAACTTGAACATGTGCCCATTTTTCCATCAGGACCAACTGACTCTATTAATAAGGTCTTAAGGACGTCCACAAAAATATTCAACCAAAATCAAGCCGAAATCCTAAATTACCAAAAATCCATGGACTATAGCATACGAAAATCGACAAAATCTCATTTTTTTTCTTCTTTGGGGGTCGTTTGAACTTGAAAATGTGCCATTGTCCCCCTCGGGACCAACTGACTCCATTAATAAGGTCTTAACGGATGGCTGAAATATTTCAACCAAAAGTAAGCCGAAATAACGAATCACCGAAAATGCATGGACTATAACACATGAAAATCGGCAAAATCTAGTTTTTCCTTCTTTAGGGCTCATTTGAACTTAAAAATGCACTCGTTTACCCCTCGGGACCAACTGACTCTAGTAATAAGATCTTAATGGACGTTCATGAAAAGTTCGGCCAAAAACAAGCTGGAATCCCAAATCACCAAAAATCCATTGACTATAGCACATGAAAATCGGCAAAATCTAGTCTTTCCTACTTTCGGGATCGTTTGAACTTGAAAATGCATTTGTTTTCCCCTTAGGACCAACTGACTCCATTAATAAGATCTTAAAGGACGTCCATGAAAAGTTTTAGCCAAAAACAAGCCGAAATCCTGATTCACCAAAATTCCATGGACTATAGCATACGAAAATTAGCAAAATATGGTTCTTCGTGCTTTGAGGCTCGTTTAAACTTGAAAATGCACATATTTTATCCTCGGGATCATTTGAATCCATTAATAAGGTTTTAACAGACGTCCATGAAATATTTCAGCCAAAAACAAGCTGGAATCTCGAATCACCAAAAATTCATAGACTATGGCACAAGAAAATCAGCAAAATCTAATTTTTCCTGCTTTGGGGCTCGTTTGAACTTGAAAATATGTCTATTTTAACCTTGGGACTAACTGACTCCATTAATAAGGTCTTAACGGACGTCCATGAAAAAATTTGGCCAAAAACATGTCGAAATCCCGAATCACCGAAAGTCCATGGCCTACAGAACACAAAAATCGGCAAAATCTTATTTTTCCTTCTTTAGGGTTCGTTTGAACTTGAAAATGCACTTTTTTTCCCCTCGGGACCAACTAACTCCATAAATAAAGTCTTAATGGACGTCCATGAAAATTTTGGACAACAACAAGCCGAGATTCCGAATCACTAAAAATCCATGGACTATAGCATTAGTCTAGGTAGACCTCTGAGATGCCCAAATTACACTTCCTTAAAGATTTATAAGCGGTCGTTGTCAAATAAAGAACCTAACTGAGGTTAGGATCGATCCCACGAGGAATATGGTCTAGACTAAGACTAATTTACTATTGATCGTACATTTAGTTGGCTTACTTCCGTAAAATGGGGGGATTTATAACACAAAGTAATTATTGATTGATTTGTAGTAACAAGTAACAGGTAACATGATTCACAATTTGTTATATCAATATGAGATGAAATTAGGGCACATGTATTTCCCCACAAGTTCTTAACGCAGTAATCCTAATAATAGTAATTCTTTCCCAGTGTTTAACATGCAATATTGGTAACATAAGTATCTCCTAAGTGATTGGTCGTCCAAGTAGGGAATTTCACCACGCAACTTGGCCGGTCGACGGTTGTATGCTTTACTAACCCTTACCCATGACCCAGATTAGCCCTTACTTATTTGGGTTAGGCTATTAGATAGCAAATTATCACGCTAAATCTCTGTTGTTTAACCTTTTTCTCATTCATTACTTCCTTGGTCAGGCAAGTAGGAATGAGGTGAGTTCTAACATTGCGCACCGTTAAAAAGAATTCAAAACGAAGAGATTAACAATATATTCATAAGCACTATTCTCGAATTACTTAATTATTAGTTTTACGTGTTTAATTACTCATGGTTCCCACAACCCTAGTTGTGGATTTAGTTACTCATGCTTGTGTGATCACAATTTATAATAGGGTTAATAACATAAATCATGAACTTACAATTAGAATAGATAAAATTTGAAATCTTGAATTGAAGAACAAACACAAATTTCATAAATTAACACTTCAAGAATGAAATGCCAAAAGTGTCTGCAAAATAATTCTCAAAGCAAAAAGTAGGTATCTCAAAAAGTCTAACAACCCAAAAACGAAAAATACAACCAATATTTATAGAAACAAAATCCTAAATCAAGTAGGAAAAGGAAGACTAAGGAAATTTGTCTTGGGAAGTGTCATCTATGGTTACTAACCTACGACTAGTAGGTACCTTCTGTCAGTAAGCAGTTGTTCGATCGTCTAAGGATTTGCTCGTAGGTACCTTCCGTCAGTAAGCAGTTGTTCGATCATCTAAGGATTTGCTCGTAGATCTTTGTATGGCCTGTCCTATTCAACCGTCATTCATGGACTGGAGCTCATCCTTTCTGATCTTTTCTACGACTTACCATATGCGGCTCGTAGTAGTGACTACGGCTCATCAGTTTACATCTGTTATTTCATATATAGCTCCAATTTTCAGCACTTCAACCTGCGACTTACACCTACAGCTTGTGGGTCAAGTTGTATATCACAAAAAAAAAAACACCAATGCTGCTACACTTTAACACCAACTGCTCCAAAACTTATTTCCTGCAAATCATAATAAAAACATCATCACATCTAATAAAAAAATGCTTAAGACTCATGCAAAACTCTAAATTTATGCATCAAAAGTATCATAAATTCACGATAAATCAATACCCTCAACTTAAAATCGTTGCTTGTCCTTAAGCGACGGAACAAACTCTAAACGACACTTGTGCAGAAGTAACCCAAGAGCCTAAGCGATCACATGGAATTTTCTCAATAATCAACCCTCTTTATTTATTCTCAACATAGTGCAATCTTTTAGTTAAATCAACAATCCAATAATGTAATTTGTGCCCTCACCACAAAGAAATCCCTTTGTTCACATAGAATTGGAATTTTTAGTTAGGGATCAGTACACACTCACACTCAAAATTCAATTCAATACAGTTGTGGAACAAGAAGCTCTTCCCCAAGCTCCTCAAGTTCGAGTCAACCCTTTGGCCGAGCAAGTGACTAATGTGGAGTTTAGGGCTGCTTTTCAAGTGTTGGCTCAAGACGACCCAAGCCAATAGTGAGGTTGCGGTTCCCATGAAGCCAAATGTGGGTATGGTGGCATCTATAGTGAGGGACTTCACTAGGATGAATCCTCCAGAGTTTCATGGTTCTAATGTTGAGGAAGAGCCTCAAGAGTTCATTGAAGGGGTTTATAAGGTGTTGATGATCATGGGAGTGACGCCGATGGAAAAGGTGGAGTTGGTTGCTTATCAACTTAAAGGTGTTTCTCAAATTTGGTTCAACCAATGGAAGGAAGAGAGATCGGAAGATGCAGTCCTCTTGATTGGGAAAAGTTCAAAGTTGCTTTCCTTGATAGGTTTATTTCCCTTGAGATGAGGGAGGCAAAGGTTCTTGAGTTCATCAACATTCGTTTAGAGAGTATGAGTGTGAAGGAATATGCTTTGAAGATCACATTATTATCTAGATATACTCCCAAAATGGTTGATGATTCTAGGGCAAATATGAGTAAGTTCTTTTTGGGTGTGTCCGAAATGGTGGTTAAAGAATGTCGTACCGCCATGCTTGTTAGCAATATATACATTTTGCATCTCATGGTTCATGATCAACAAATCGAAGAGAAGAAACTTAAGTACAAGTATAGGGAGGCAAAAAGAGCTAAAACTGGTGATGGTAATTTATCTCATGTAAGGTTCGATGGACATGGTCATTCTAGATTTCGACCAAGGTTTTCCGGTCAAACTTCCTCCAATGCTCCTACTAGGTTCAACAAAGAGAGGGTGTCCAACCCTAAGCCTCCAAGATGGAATGGTAGTGGGTCTTTATTGTCTACTTGTGCTAAGTATGGAAGAAAACATGAGGGCAAATGTCTAGTGGATTCCAATGTTTGCTTTGGTTGTGGTAAAACGGACCACAGGATAAGGAATTGTCCTTCAGTTTCTCAGAATGAAAGAGATAATCGTCGAAAGGCTCAACCAAATCCTTCATCCGGTCCAAATGGTTCGGGTTCCAATGCTCCTAAGCAAAACCGATTCTATGCACTTCAGACTCATGGTGAGCAAGAGGGTTCTCCTGATGTGGTTACCGTATGTTGAAAGTCTTTCAACTTTATGTTTATGCTTTATTTGATCCCGGTGCTACCTTGTCTTTTGTGACGCCATATGTGGCTATGAGATTTGATGTTCTTCCAGATGTGTTGTTAGAACCTTTTTTTGTCTCCACTCTTGTTGGTGATTCTATTGTGGCTAAGAGGGTCTATAGAAGGTGTCTCATTTTCTTGTCCCATAGAATTACTCTTCTTGACTTGGTAGAGCTTGATATGCTAGATTTTGATGTTATCCTTGGTATGGATTGACTGTACTCTTGTTATGCCTCGATTGATTGTAGAACTTGAGTAGTCAAGTTTTAGTTTCTGAATGAGTCTGTCCTAGAGTGGAAAGGATGAAATTCTATGCCTAAGGGTCAGTTTGTATCTTGTCTTAAAGCTAGAAATCATGTGACATGGGTAATCACCTATTTTCATTCTATTAGAGAGCATGGGTAATCGCCTATTGCCTCATCATTAGCACAACTTCTTAACATTGGTTCGCTATAGGTGAGAAAGCCTTTCAACCCTAAAAACCTTTATCATGTGAGAAAACCTTTCACAATTCATGCTTACATGTGTATATGAGAAATCCTTTCAATAACACAACAATAGCAATAACAACATCATCATTGCTACTTCACTCTCAAAGCATCATAAAAACATTTACATAGATTTCATGTGAACATGCAAATTTCATAATTCACCTTTTAAGGTTCAAATCCCACTTTCAATCATCAATGTCTAGAAAATATAAGTTAGGCATGAGCTCATTGAAATTCATCATAAATTCATGTAATTCTATCAATTCAAGCTTGATTTCATATAATCTTCTTTCATAATCCAAAACCCACATCATACGATCATAACTTAGAAAAACATGGGGATTACATGGGTTCATGGGGGATTCATCATATCAACCTGAGATTAACTCAATTCATGCATAAGAGATCATAAATCAATCAATTGGATCAACAATTAGGAGGACCCATAACATAGAAGAAATCCCTTACTCAATTAGGGAATTCTAACTTAAAAATAGGAGAATTTGGAAACTACATGAATGGAAGAAATCCATGGATAAAAACTATCATACCTCAATGCTGATTGCTTAACTTCAATGGAGGAATGGAGACTTGACTTGCAAATCCTAGCTTGGACCTTTCTTCTTCAAGTTTTCTAGAAGGAGAAATGTTTGGTAGGAAGAACTTGATATCTTTTCGTGAATTTGAGAGAATGACTTTCAATAGGGAAATTTGGGGTTAAATCATTTATATAGGGTCTTAGTAAAGGGTAAAACGACATAGTATTAGGCTAGACTAAATAGGAAAAGACCCAACTTCCCCTAAAAATAATTGTCGACCCACTAACGACACATTTGACTAATAGACCATAGTCTGACTGACGGCCCGTCGTGTTGGTCCATCGTCTGGTATCAAAAAGTGGATTTAGGGGTCATGATCCACGGACCGTGGAACCAACGGTGGTCCATTTGTCGGATTATGGTTCATGGTCCCCTGACCTCTTTTGGGTGGCCAATCATGGACCAGACCCACGGTCTGTGGCTTAGTCCACGTGCCATGGCTTCGTCGGATGGCAAGTCCATGGATTTTTGGTGATTTGGGATTCCTACTTGTTTTTGTCTGAAATATTTCATGGATGTCCGTTAAGACCTTATTAATGGAGTCAGTTGTGCATTTTCAAGTTCAAACAAGCCCTAAAGCACGAAAATTAGATTTTGCCTATTTTCATGTGCTCTAGTCCGTGGATTTTTGGTGATTCAGAATTCCAGCTTGTTTTGTGCTGAAATTTTTCATGGACGTCCATTAAGACCTTATTAATGGAGTCATTTGGTCCCGAGGGGCAAATGGGCGTCTTTTCAAGTTCAAACGATCCCAAAGAAGGAAAGAAACCAATGTATAGGGATCGACACCTACCATAAAATACCTTAAATAGAGCCATACCAATACTCGAGTGATAACTATTGTTATAAGCAAATTCAATCAAATGCAAATGGTCATCCCAATTACCCTTAAAATCAATCACACAAGCTTTCAACATGTACTCCAAAGTTTGGATAGTACGCTCCGCTTGCCCATCGGTTTGTGGATGAAAAGTTGTGCTAATCTTGACACGAGTACCAAGAACCTTTTGGAAAGATCTCAAAAACTGAGAAGTGAATTAGGTACCACGATCAGAAATAATGGATAAAGGCACTCCATGCAACCTTACCATTTCTCTCAAGTACAACTTGGCATAATCTTGACGAGAATAAAATAAGCTGATTTCGTCATTCGATCTACAATAACCCAAATCGAGTCATGTTGTCACCGAGTGCAAAGATGTCCATTAGAATTTTGGCCAAAAACAAGCGCGAATCCCAAATCACCAAAAATCCATTGACTATAGCACACAAAATTGGCAAAATCTAGTTTTTCTTGCTTTGGAGCTCGTTTGAACTTGAAATAGCACCCGTTTACCCCTTGGGACCAACTTACTCCATTAATAAGGTCTTAACGGACGTCCCTAAATATTTTCGGCCAAAAAAATCTAGAATTATTAACAGACGTCCATGAAAACTTTCGGCCAAAAACAAGTTGGAATCACGAATCACCAAAAAACCAGATTTTACCGATTTCTGTGTGCTATAGTCCATGGATTTTTGGTGAATCAAAACTTCGGTTTGTTTTTGGCCAAAATTGTTCATGGGCGTCCGTTAAGATTTATTAATGGAGTCAGTTGGTCCAGAAGGAAAAACAAGCGCATTTTCAAGTTCAAACGAGCCCTAAAGCAGGAAAAATTAGATTTTGCCAATTTTTATGTGCTATAGTCCATTGATTTTTGTTGATTTGGGATTCTAGCTTGTTTTTGGCCGAACATTTTCATAGATGTCTGTTAAGACCTTATTAAGTGAGTCAGTTGGTCCCGAGGGGTAAACGGGAATATTTTCAAGATCAAACGAGCCGCAAAGTAGGAAAATCTAGATTTTGTCGATTTTCATTGGCTATAGTCAAGGGATTTTTGGTCATTCGAAATTCCAGATTTTTTTGGTTGAAAATTTTCATCGACGTCCGTTAAGACCTTATTAATGAAGTCAGTTGGTCCCGAGGGCCAAACAGGCGTATTTTCAAGTTTAAACGAGCCCTAAAGTGGGAAAAACCAGATTTTGTTGATTTTTATGTGCTATAGTTCATGGATTTTCGGTGATTCAGGATTCCGGCTTGGTTTTGGCCAACAATTTTCACGGACGTCCGTTAAAACATTATTAAAAGATTCAGTTGGTCCCAGGGGAAAATGGGTACATTTGAAAGTTAAAACGAGCCCCAAAATAGGAAAACCTAGATTTTGCTGATTTTTGTGTGCAGTCCATGGATATTTGCTGATTCCATATTCCGGCTCATTTTTTGCTGAAATTTTTCATAGACATCCGTTAAGAGCTTATTAATGGAGTCAGTTGGTCCCAAGGGGCAAAGGGCAGCATTTCCAAGTTCAAATGAGTCCCAAAGCTGGAAAAACCAGATTTTATCAATTTTCGTGTGCTATAGTCCATGGATTTTTGGTGATTCGGGATTCCGGCTTGTTTTTTGCCAAAAATTTTCATGGACGTCCGTTAAGACCCTATTAATGGATTAAGTTGATCACGAGGGGAAAACAGGTGCATTTTGAAGTTCGAACATGCCCCAAAGCAAGAAAAATCAAGTTTTACCGATGTTTGTGTGCTATAATCCATGGATTTTTTGTGATTCGAAATTTTGGCTTTTTATTGCCAAACTTTTTATGGATGTTTGTTAAGACCTTATTAATGGAGTCAGTTTGTCTCCACTGGAAAATGGGTGTATTTTCAAGTTCACACGAGCCTCAAAGCAGGAAAAATCAGATTTTGCCGATTTTAGTGTGCTATAGTCCATAATTTTTTGGTGATTCAAGATTCCGTCTTGTTTTTTACCGAAATATTTCATGGACGTTCTTTAAGACCTTGTTAATGGAGTCAGTTGGTCCCAAAGGGCAAACAGGTGCATTTTAAAGTTCAAACAACCTCCAAAGCAGGAAAAATTAGATTTTGCCAATTTTTGTGTGCTTTAGTCAATGAATTTTGGTGATTCAGGGTTACGACTTGTTTTTGATGAATTTTTTCATGGAAGTCCGTTAAAACCTTATTAATGGAGTCAGTTGGTCTCGAGGGACAACAGGTGCATTTTCAAGTTCAAACGATTCCCAAAGCAGGAAGAAACTAGATTTTGCTGAATTTTGTAGGATATATAGTATATGAATTTTTGGTGATTCGAAATTATGGCTTGTTTTTGGCCGAAAATTTTCATGGAGGTTCATTAAGACCTTATTAATGGACTCAATTGGTCCCAAGGGGAAAATAGGCACATTTTCAAGTTCGAACGATCCCCAAAGAAAAAAAATAGATTTTGCAAATTTTCGTGTGTTATAGTCCATGAATTTTTGGTTATTTAGGATTCTGGCTTGTTTTTGGCTAAAAAATTTCATGTACGTCTTTTAATACCTTATTAATGGATTCAGTTGGTCTCGAGGGGAAAATGGGCACATTTTCAAGTTTAATCGATCCCAGTGCAAGAAAACTCAAATTTTGTCGATTTTTGTGTGCATAGTCCATGGATTTTTGGTGATTTGGGATTTCGACTTGTTTTTTGCCAAAACTTTTCATTGAAGTCTATTAAGACCTTATTAATGGAATTAGTTAGTCCCGAGGGGTAAACAGGTGCATTTTTAAGTTCAAACGAGCTCCAAAGCAGAAAAACTCAGATTTTGCCAATTTTCATGTGCTATAGTCCATGAATTTTTTGTGATTC
This sequence comes from Solanum verrucosum, assembly GCF_900185275.1. NCBI lineage: Eukaryota > Viridiplantae > Streptophyta > Magnoliopsida > Solanales > Solanaceae > Solanum > Solanum verrucosum. The sequence goes on from NW_026019659.1 coordinate 124,852, forward strand.
CAGATTCTGACTTACTTTTGGCTGAAATTTTTCATGAACGTCCTTTAAGACCTTATTATTGGATTTAGATGGTCCCGAGGGGTAGACGAGTGCATTTTCAAGTTCAAACGATCCCCAAAGTAGTAAAAAAATAGAATTTACCGATTTTTTTGTGCTAAAGTATATGGATTATTGGTGATTCGGGATTCCGGCTTGTTTTTAGCTGATATTTTTATTGGATGTCCATTAAGAACTTATTAATGGAGTCAGTTTGTTCCGAGGGGCAAACAGGTGCATTTTGAAGTTCAAACAAACCACAAAGTAGGAAAAACTAGATTTTATCGATTTTCTCGCGCAGTCCATGAATTTTTGGTGATTCAGAATTCTAGCTTTTTTTTTGCTGAAATATTTCATCGACGTCCGTTAAGACCTTATTAATGGATTTAGTTGGTTCCGAGGGGAAAACAAGCGCATTTTCAGGTTCAAATGATCCCTAAAGCAGGAAAAATCATATTTTGCCAATTTTCGTGTGTTATAGTCCACAGATTTTTGGTGATTCGAGATTCCAGCTTGTTTTTTGCCTAAAATTTCATGGACGTTCGTTAAGACCTTATTAATGGAGTTTGTTGGTCCCGAGGGGAAAACAGGGGAATTTTCAAGTTCAAACGATTCCCAAAGTAGGAAAAATGATATTTTGCTGATTTTCGTTCGTTATAGTCCATTGATTTTTGGTGATTTGAGATTCCAGCTTGTTTTTTGCCTAAAATTTCATGGACATTTGTTAATACCTTATTAATGGAGTCAATTGGTCCCGAGGGGCAAACGGGGGAATTTTCAAGTTCAAACGATTCCCAAAATAGGAAAAATCATATTTTGCTGATTTTCGTGTGTTATAGTCCATTGATATTTGGTGATTTGAGATTCCATCTTGTTTTTTGCCTAAAATTTCATGGACATCCGTTAAGACCTTATTAATGGAGTCAATTGGTCCCGAGGGGCAAACAGGGGAATTTTCAAGTTCAAACGATTCCCAAATTAGGAAAAATCATATTTTGCCGATTTTCGTATGCTATAGTCCATGGATTTTTGGTAATTCCAGGTTACGACTTGTTTTTGGATGATATTTTTCATGGACGCTCGTTAAGACCTTATTAATGGAGTCAGTTAGTCCTGAGAGTCAAACAGGTGCATTTTTAATTTCAAACGAACCTTAAAGCAGGAAAACCCATATTTTACCGATTATCGTGTAATATAGATCATGGACTTTTGGTGATTCAGAATTCCAGCTTGTTTTTGGCCGAAATTTTTCATAGACGTCTGTTAGGACCTTATTAATAGAGTTAGTTGGTCCGGAGGGGAAATCTAGTGCATTTTCAAGTTCAAATGCTTCCCAAATTAGTAAAAATCAGATTTTGCCAATTTTCGTGTGCTATAGTCCATGGATTTTTGGTGATTTGGGATTCTGGCTTGTTTTTTGCCGAAATCTTTCATAGACATTCGTTAAGACCATATTAATGGAGTCAATTGGTCTCGAGGGGAAAACAAACGCATATTCAAGTTCAAAAGAGCCCCAAATAAGGAAGAACCAGATTTTGCCAATTTTCATGTGCTATAAGTCCATGGGCTTTTAGTGATTCGAGGTTACGACTTGTTTTTTACTAAAATTTTGCATGGACGTTTGTTAAGATCGTATTAATGAAGTCAGTTGGTCCCGAGGTGAAAACATGTGCATTTTAAGTTCAAACGAGCCCCAAAGCAGGAAAACCCATATTTTTTGTTGATTTTCGTGCGATATATTCCATGGAATTTTGGTGATTCAGAATTTTGGCTTGTTTTTTGCCAAAAAATTTCATGGACTTCCATTAAGACCTTATTAATGGAGTCAGTTTGTCCGGAGAGGCAAACAAGCACCTTTTCAAGTTCAAACGAGCCCCAAAGCAGAAAAAATAGATTTTGCCAATTTTCGTGTGCTATAGTTCATAGATTTTTGGTGATTTTGGATTCTGGCTTATTTTTGGTAGAAATTTTTCATGGACCTCTGTTAAGACCTTATTAATGGAGTCAGTTGGTCCCAAGGGGAAAACATGCACATTTTCAAGTTCAAACAATCCCCAAAGCAGGAAAAATCTGATTTTGTCGATTTTTGTGTGCTATAGTCAATGGATTTTATGTGATTTAGGATTCTAGCTTGTTTTTTGCCAAAGTTTTTCATGGACGTTCGTTAAGACCTTATTAATGGATTTAGTCGGTCCCGAGGGGAAAACGGGCACATTTTCAAGTTCAAACTAGCTAAAAAGTAGGAAAAATTAGATTTTATCGATTTTCGTGTGCTAAAGTCCATGGATTTTTGGTGATTTGAGATTCTGGTTTGTTTTTGGCCGAAATTTTTCATGGACGTTCGTTAAGACTTCATTAATAGAGTCAGTTGGTTCCGAGGGGTAAACAGACTCATTTTCAAGTTCAAACGAGCCTAAAGCAGGAAACGAACCAGATTTTGCTGATTTTTGTGTGCTATAGTCCATGGATTTTTGGTGATTCGGAATTCCAGCTTGTTTTTTGTCAAAATTTTGATGGACGTCCGTTAAGACCTTATTAATGGAGTCAGTTGGTCCCGAGGGGAAAATGGGCGCATTTTCAAGTTCAAACAAGCCCCAAAGAAGGAAAAACCAGATTTTACTGATTTTCGTGTGCTATAGTTTATGGATTTTTGGTGATTCGGGATTCTGGCTTGTTTTAGGCAATATTTTTCACCTCAAAATCTAATATGGACCCACATAACGGGGACTAAGATTTCCTTTCTTTCCAAATCTCATCACACCCTTCATGGGTGAGATTTTCAAGTAGACCCAATCATTTACCTCAAACTCTAGGTCTCTTCTTCTAACATCAGCATATGACTTTTTTTTACTTTGGGTTGTTCTTAACATTTCTGTTATAAGTCAGACTTTCTCAATAGCCTCCTAAACTAACTCGGGTCCTATCTAGGCAACTTCATCTACCTAGAACCAACCTATAGGAGATCTACACATCCTACCATAGAGAACCTCGAATGGAACCATACCAATACTAGAGTGATAGCTATTATTATAGACAAACTCAATCAAAGGCAAGTGAACATCCCAATTACCCTTAAAATCAATGACACATTCTCTCATCATATCTTCCAATGTTTGGATAGTATGCTCCACTTGCCCATCAATTTTTGGATGAAAAGTCGTGCTATGCTTAACACGAGTACCAAGACCCTTTTGGAAAGATTTCCAAAACTGAGAAGTGAATTGGGTACCTCGATCAGAGATAATGGACAATGGCACTCCATGCAACCTTACCATTTCCCTCAAATACAACTTAGCATAATCTTCAGCCGAATAAGAAACCTTGACGGGAATGAAATGAGCCGATTTCGTCATTCGGTCTACTATAACCCAAATTGAGTCGTATTGTCACCGGGTGCGAGGCAAACGAACAATGAAGTCCATACTCAAATCTTCCCACTTCCATGTAGGAATACTGATGTCTTGGGACAAACCTCCCGGCTTTTTTTGTTCAACTTTCACTTGTTGACAATTAGGACACTTAGCCACAAATTCTGCAATATCCTTCTTCATCCCATTCCACCAATAGACCTCCCGCAAATTGCGGTACATCTTGGTGGCTCCCGGGTGAATGGAATATCATGAACTATGGGCTTCTGATAAAATATGTTCCCTCAAGTCCCCAACATTGGGAACACACAAACGACCTTGATAGCAAAGCACACCATCTCCCCCTTGGGATAAAGCCTCAACGAACTTTCTAAGCACCACTTCTTTCAATTCGACTAAGGTTGGATCAAGACATTGATTGGCTTTCACATCCGCCACAAAAGAAGATTCTGAACCATTTTGAACCACAACACCACCCTAGGTGGAGTCCATTAACCGAACACCCAATTCGGACAATCTATGTACATCTCGTACCAATTCTCTTTTACCTTCCTCTATATGGGTAACACTGCCCATTGATAATCGGCTAAGAGCATCCGCCACTACATTTGCCTTACCGGGGTGATAGAAAACACTCATATCATAATCCTTAAGTAACTCAAGCCACCTCCTTTGGCGAAGATTTAAATCTTTCTGATTAAACACATACTGTAAACTCCTATGGTCAGTGAAAACATCTACGTGAACACCATACAAGTAGTGCCTCCAAATCTTTAAGGCAAAAATCACAGTTGTTAATTCGAGATCATGGGTAGGATAATTCTTTTCATGAACCTTAAGTTGCCTTGAATAATAGGTAACCTTCCTATTTTGCATAAGTACACATCCTAACCTAATTCTCAAGGCATCACAATAAACAACAAAACTATCAGTCTCTTCCGGTTAAGTCAACACCGGAACGAAAGTAAGTCTATCCTTTAATTCTTGAAAACTCTTCTCACATGCCTCGGACCATATGAACTTAGCCTTCTTTTGAGTCAATGATGTCAATGGAGAGGCAATCGATGAAAACCCCTCAATAAACTTTCTGTAGTAACCAACTAAACCCACGAAACTTCTAATGTCAGAAGGGGATAGAGGTCTAGGCCAACTGTTGACCGCATCCGTCTTCTTAGGATTTACCCCAATACCTTTACTTGAAACAATATGACCAAGAAAAGCCACAAACCTTAGCCAAAACTAAAATTTTCCAAACTTCGCAAAGAGTTATTGGTCCTTGAGTATTTTCAACACAATCCTCAAATGTTTGATGTGATCGTCCTCACTTCTCGAATATATCAATATATCATCAATGAACACAATTACGAACATGTCAAGGTATTGTCTAAACACCCTATTTATCAAATCCATGAAAGCGGCAGGAGCATTAGTCAAACCAAACGACATTACTAAAAACTCATAATGACCATACCGGGTTCTAAAAGCCATCTTTGAAATATCATCTTCCTTCACCCTCAATTAGTAATAACCCAACCGAAGGTCAATCTTAGAGAAATAATTCGCCCCTTGAAGTTGGTCAAACAAGTCATCTATCCTCAGAAAAGGATATTTATTCTTAATGGTCACTTTGTTCAATTGTCGGTATTCAATAAACATACGAAGTGCACAATCTTTCTTTTTAACAAACAAAATCGAAGCACCCCATAGAGAGATACTCGGCTGGATGAAACCCTTATCCAACAAATCTTTCAATTACTCCTTTAATTTCTTAAGTTCTACCAGAGCCATTCGGTAGGGAGGAATATAAATAGGTTGCATATCAAGGAGAAGGTCAATACCGAAGTATATTTTCCATTTCTGGAGGAATACCGGGTAGATCATCTCAGAACACTTCCGAAAACTCATTAACAACGGGGAATGACTCAAGAGTAGGGGTTTTGGACCTCATATCCCTCACCCTAACTAGATGGTACATGCAACCCTTAGAGATCATCTTTCTAGCTTTAAGACGAGATAAAATGACCCTTAGGTATAGAATTTTCCCCTTTCCACTCTAGGACAGGCTTATTCGGGAATTGAAACTTGACTACACAAGTTCTACAATCAATAGAAGCATAACATGAGTGCAGCCAATCCATACCAATGATAACATCAAAATCTAGTATATCAAGCTCTACCAAATCAACAAAGGTAACTCTATAGGACAAGGAGACAGGACATTTTCTATAGACCCTCTTAGCCACAATAGAATCACCAACATGAGTAGAGACATCAAAGGGATCAAACAACACATCAGGAAGCATATCAAACCTCATAGCCACATATGGCGTCACAAACTACAAGGTAGCACCGGGATCAAGTAAAGCATAAACATCAACTTGGAAGACTTTTAACATACCGGTAACCACATCGGGAGAACCCTCTTGTTCACCATGAGTCTAGAGCGCATAAAATCTATTTTGCTTCGGAGCATTTGACCCCAAACCACTTGGACCGGATGAAGGGTAGGGTTGAGCCCTACGATGATTATATCCTTCATTCTTAGCAACTGAAGGACAATCTCTTATTTTGTGGTCCATCTTACCACAACTAAAACAAACACTGGAACTCGCTAGACATTTGTCATCGTGCTTCCTTCCACACTTAGCACAAGTAGATACTAAGGACTCACTACCATTTCCTCCTTAAGGCTTAGGGTTAGACACCTTATCTTTTTTTAACTTAGGAGCATTAGAGTAGCCTTGCTCGGAAAACTTTTGTCGAAACCTTGAACGACTGAAATCACACAATGCCTTAGCAATATTTAGTAATCTAATTATGCATGCGGTAGTGAAAGCTCGAGGGTCCTCTTTCTTTTGCACAAGTGACGTAGTAGCAATAGTGCTATAATGGTGAAAATTTCCTTCCCCTGCAAAATTCACCAACCACTTCTTTGTAACCAAATCCTGCATGAACTTGACACATCCCGAATTTGTTCCAAAGCTTCTACCAACAGAATGTTTACATAAAGTGGCCAAAGCATAGATAAGAATTTGAAAATTTTACCTTCTTCTGCCTACTTTTTCTGCCTATGTGGAAATGGTGGGGTGGCCTAGACATTACTTGCACGTGTTGTTACCCTGCTATGGTTGGATCAACTACATCCTTCGTCCTTTCCACAACTTCAGGGTAGAATTTCGCTACTTCAAGTTCCATTACCTCAACTGGTATTTTCTCATCAATATCGTCTTCACCCTTCCCTTCTCAGATGAAACATCTCTTTCTTGCTCATTACTTGCAGGTATAGATCTCGGACGTGCTTTTCCACTCCTAGATGTAATGGTTATGCAGTGACTATCCTTCTTTGGATTTAGAATGGTATCGTTATGCAGATAACTGCCCTAATTATTAATCTAATTTCCTGATGGATGTAGAGTGTGAGTCTATTAGCTAAATCATGTTGGGGAAATCATTTTTTAGATCTTTAACTCCCTAATCTATAGATTCAACCCTTTGCAGTACACTAGCTAACATGTCCTCCATCTTGGAGTTCCCGAACCCATTACCAACTCTATCTTTATTTCCAGGAGGGAGGTAAACACCACTTTAATCATTCTTATATTTGTCCCTAATGTTCCAGTTACCTTGTTCTTGATTTCTGGACCTGTCAACATAGCCACCTCTATGAAAGTTCCGACCTTAATTCCCATAATTATAACCTTGGTTTCCCAAGTAATAATTTTCGAAACCCCCTTGATTGTTCATATATTTGGCCTCTTCATCAAAATTAAGCTCATATTCATCATGTCGACCAACGGCTCCAACTGCATTTACTCTTTCAACACCACCAGATAATAGTGCTTGGTCAACAGATCTATTTGTGTTTTCACAGGAGCCATGTCCTGGTCATGTTCTTCTTCTCTCTTTCGCTGCTCAACTTACAATTCAAATGTGAACCCGGGGTTACCAATGTCTGACTCCCTAGTATGCCATGCCCTATTATTCTTTGACACATCATCCATAATAGCTATAGCCTTTGGGAAAGGTTTTCTCATAAAAGATCCTCCACATATTGCGTTGACCACTGGCTTGGTCACAAAGTTTGGTGGCCTATAAAATACCTGCTTCAAGTGTCTATCTGTGAGGTTGTGATTCGAGCATTGTTTAAGCTTCTGGTTAAACATCCACCATGTGTCATGCACAGCTTCTCCTAGTAATTGTTTGTGAACACCTATATCATCTTTCAACTACAACTCATTTTCTTTTGGGTAAAATCTTTCCAAGAAAGTCTATTTAAACTCCACCCAGTTGGTGATCAATCGTGAGGTAATTCGTTTAGCCAATTTGTTGCTTCCCTAGTGAAGGACAATGAAAATAACCTTAACCGGATTTTGTTTGGCTGACCCCATGAATCTCAGCTGACCTACAGGTTCCCACAAAGTTCGTCAAATGTTAATTAGCATACTCACCAGTTGTTACTCTGAATAACCCTTTAAGGTTCAATAGTTAGATCATAGGGCTGGTGATGGTGAATTTCACTCCACGGTGGGAGTACAATAACTCAACTTGTTCCAGCCCCATCCATACCTGGATCATCTTTATCAACATCCAAATGCACATGTTGTTGACCTTGCCTCTTGGCACTAACAATTGTTGTTGAGGGGCCAACTCTTCTTCTTCATCATCCTCAACTTCTACCCTATTTGGGTTGTTAACATTAGTGTTAACACCTTTTTTTTTGCCCTCAATATCATGTCTTAGTACCTCTCTTGGTGCCTCAATTTCTTGAGCATTCACTATTCTCCTAATAGATCATGCAAGCTAAAGATCATAAGGAATCAAATGTTCTCCCTTACTTCTGATATCTGGAATACACTACTTAGGTTCCTATGGAAGACACAGATAAGAAACAACAAGTAAAATTAGGATATACAACTACAAACTGAAATAATTTCTAGTAGAATATTTCTAAACTGAATTCCCTCGCAGCGGCACCCAAATTTGATACATCCAAATGTACACTTCACTTGAGAAGTATAAAATGGTCGAAGTCAATTATACAACCCAACAAGAGTTGAGGTTGATACCACAAGGAATGCAGAAGAAATAAGTCTACTAGTTCTTATATTCAGTTGTAGTAGATATTTCCGAAAACAAAAATTGCATAAAGTAAATATTGGGTTTGTTTTAGTGTTTAAGTAACCAATTGTAACTAGAATTCAGTAGTAACAAAGGTTTTGATTATCAATTAAAAGAGACCATGATTGCGTTCCCCATGACAATAGGAATACAACTCAGATTTTATACAAGTAACAGTTGTTTGATGCAAGACATGCATTATTAGAAAGTTAAGGATACCTAAATTCTTGTCATCCCTATTAAGTGAATATCACTCATCACCTCTCGTTTGCATTATTTACTCTTTCTTTATCATTTAGAAAACTATCCTCTCTCGGGCACATATCTTCAAAACAAATTTGTAGATTGTGGAAATTATTCATTTCTAGATTTTCCTAATCATATCCTTCTCTCTTGAGCAAGTCATGAATAGAGTCAGGTTCTAACACGTGCACTTGTTAGAAAGCAATCAATACGAAAATAGAAACAAAGAATGCAAGGCATGAATTAACAGTCATTCGTGGTTGATCCGAGCATTGCTACCTAGTCATAGTTCCCACAACCCTAGTGGTGGTGCTTAGTTGCTCATATACTCAACAAAATAATAGTGAAACATTGATTAAGATTCAGAATTGAAAACTCACAATGATGAAAATCAGTCAGTTTCAATTAAGAATTGGAAACCAAGATAAAACACTGATCAATTATCCCAAAGATAAGCGAAAACACGAAAGCTATCGTCTTTGTCGATAAAAACTTGTCTCCAATACGTGAAATATAAAATAAAACTCTAAGTGACTATTTATAGTCTTAAAGATGAATCCTAGATGAAGTAGGAAAGCGCTCTAGTCGAAGTCATTCATGGGAGAGTACACGGCCTGTTAAAGCCTTCACGGTAAGTGTAAGCCATCTATGATTCTCAACTTAGAAAAATTTCTTCAACTTCAGCCTCAGCTTCCCACGATCTTACGGGCATATAAGTCTCCACAACTCGTATAAAGTGTCGTTCAACTACCCTTCAGATTTGGCTTAAACTTAATTTTCTCCTGAAGCTTCACGGACTCCTGGCCTTATCTTAGAGGTCACCACAGGTCGTTCAGGGTCTCGTTAAATAGCACTTGGGTTTTTTCCTCTTCCAGACCATTTTCACGGTTAGATTCTAGGACCATTCAAGTGTCCACTACTCGTATGGCCCTCCATCAGTAGCTGCTACACTTTTATTTCAGCTTTTCTCTTCCAACTACATTCAAAATTTCTTTTTTCATATTTACACCAAAAGGCATCATATCGACAAAAAACATGTTTGGTTACTTGCAATAATCATTTGTTTGGCGTCAAATGTGACATGAGTTCACAGTACATCAATAGGATAATTATTTTTTTACCGTGATCATGTTAGATTATCGGTAGTCAATGCATATGCAAAGTGAACCATCCTTATTTTGAACAAACAACACCGGAGTACCCTACAGAGAGATACTTTGTCTAATGAAGCCCTTATCCAGCAAATCTTTCAACTGATAATTTAACTCTTTTAGTTCTATCAAAGTCATTTTGTAAGGAGTAAGATAGATAGGTTACATATCTGGAAGAAGGTCAATACCGAAGTCTAATTCCCTTTCGGGAGGAACACTTAGTTTATCATCGGGAAACTGTTCTGAAAACTCATTTACAATCAGATCTGATTCAAGAGTAGGAGTTTCAAAATCCATATCCCTAACTCGAACAAGATAATAAACACAACCTTTAGAGATCATTATCCTAGCCTTTAGGCAAAAAATAAACTGACCCTTAAGCGCTGCATTTTCACCCTTCCATTCCAAGATAGGTTCATTCGAAACATGAAATGTGATGAATCAGGCCTGACAATCTATGGAAACATAACAAGAATGAAGCTAATCCATCCCAACAATGACATCAAACTTTATCATATTTATCTCTACAAGGTCAACTGGAATGACTCTAAAATTGGGCAATTCCTATAGACTCATCTAGCAATAATGGAGACACCAAAATGTGTAGAGACTAAAAAATTTTCTTTAAAAAATTTGAAACACACATCAAACTTCATAGTCACAAAAGACAATGTAGCCCCTGGATCAAACAATGCATAAATATCAAATGGAAAGACTTGCAATATATCAATCACCATATATGAAGAACCCTCATGATCCTGTCGAGTCTGAAGAGAATATAATCTTTTGTGACGGGGAGCACTAACCGAACCAGACGCACTAGGATAAGTGTGCCTACCATCATTACCCTTGATATCTCTTGAAGGGCAATCTCTCAATTAATGACCCAATTTTCCAAAACCAAAGCATGCACCGAACCGAATAAGCATTCACCTTAATGGTTTTTCCCACATCTCGTACATGGGGAGAATTCTAAACACATGGAGCACTATCTTGAGGCTTAGGGTTAAACTTCTTATCATTTCTAAGCTTTTGAGTTGGATCATTTGATGAATTTTGACCGAAGAACTTTTGCCAAAACTTAGAATGTCCATGTCCGCCGGACCTAGAGTGTGAGAAATCACCACCATCTGGTCTTGCCCTCTTTGGCTCTCTATCCTTCTCATTTATATTTCTCTCATCTATTTATTGGGAATGAATCATTAACCTTAAGATATCCATCTTTTTGATCATCATGGTAGATCAACATTCTTTGACAACCATCTCAGGCCCACTTGATGTAAACTTACTCATCCTTGCTCTGGAGTTAGCAACCATGGTTGGAGCATACTTGGAAAATTGAGTGAACTTTGATAAGTACTCCTTCACACTCATGTTTTGTTTCCTTAGGCTTATGAACTCTTGAATTCTAGCTTCTCTCATCTCAAGAAAAAAGAAACGATCAAGAAATGCCCCTTTGAACTTGTCCCAATCTAAGGGACCCACATCCAATGCCCTTTCTCCCTTCCATTGGTCAACCAAACTTGAGCAACACCCTTCAATTAGTAAGCGGCTCAATCAATATTTTCCACCGGAGTCACTCCCATGATGTGCACAATCTGATGGATTCTCTCGATGAACTCTCATGGATCCTTATCTACTTTGGACCCATGAAATTCTGAAGGATCCATCCTTGTGAAATCTCTTAACCTTGTTGTTGTCGTACCCACATTTGGGTTCACGAGATCTACAACATTCCTATTAGTTTGAGCGATCATATCTTATGCCAACACTTGGAAAATGACTTTAAACTCGGCATGTGACACTTGCTCAGCCAAAAGATCAGCCAGAACTTGAGGAACTTTGGGTTCCATATTGTCACCAATATTCCTTCTCATAGGAGCTTTTCGTAGAGACATATTTTGAAAAGCATAGAACAAGAGTTAGGAGGAAGACCTTTGTAAAATTTAACTTTTTTGCACGACTTTCAAGTAATGAAAGAAGTAAAGTTTCCTAAATTCTCTATCGCCTCCTATTCATAAATGTGTCACCCTTCACACTCATGAATAAAACTTTATTCAACGTGGCTTGTAATAATCCTAGAACCATCAAAATGTGGCTCTAATACCAAGTTTTTCACGACCTGAATTACCCTCCTAAATGTGATGTGGTAAATAGGACCCCAAGAGGCCCTAAACAAGTCACTTTACATAAGCATGACACTATGAAAGCAATAAGACAATATGAACTGAATCACAAACTAAAAGAAGTCTAAATCATAATGGCTCAACTTAGGAGAATCTGAATACAAGACTGAAGTAATGCAGAAAAAAAAACATAATGAGTTTGATATAAGCTTCTACCACATAGATGTGGTTAGGACAAATCCCTAACCACAAATAAGTATGACATTGAAATGAGATAAACAATAAAATGATAAGGTGTGATCCTGCCCTCTAACCACTAACAATCAAATATGAGCAATCTAATCTAGCCATGACCAGATGGAGGAACGTCGGACCTTATACTGTGAAACAATATATGCACAAAGATATATGCATCAACACTTTGAATGTACTGAATATGGGGAAAATACATAAACATAAACGTGATAACATGAATAGTTCAAAACATGATAATACATAACCAAGTAAAACATGTCAAATCATGATAAGCTAAAGTCATAAAACATGGAAACAAGGTTAATGCAATAGAAAGTCACAACATATATATATATATAAAACATAGCTAAGTAGAAAATATATCTTCTGTGGGATGTTTACCATTAACCGACATAGACTATGTGAGATATAACATGGAATCTGATGTCTTACTCCCACACCGAAAAGAGATTATACTACTTTCCAAGATAAGGACCATTATCTTAAGCTTAGGTAGATCCACTAGCTAATTCGTCCAATCGGGACATCCTACTAGGGAACATAGTTCAAGGATATTGGGTATCACCTAAATCTATTATGTGCTAAGTAAACTCCCAATAAAAAATCATAAAGAATAATGTTACATCAGATTCATCTTTTAGTCTTTGAAATGGTTGGAATCTAGTAATACTAATCTAATCAACAAGACTCATAAATCATAAGTAGAGCTCCTTTAAAGTACCATGATTTCATCACATATTTGATGTTTAAAAGAAACTTAATCGAAAGCATATAAATCGTGATAATCTTTTCTTAAAAATACACTTCAATCGTAAGCAACCTTATTCATAAAACATGAGATACTTTATTGAAAATCAACCTAGAATCGTAGTTACTACAATTCCTTTATGCATGCATAGTTTCAAAGCTCAATTCATGATCAAAATAGGCATATAGCATGAGTTTATAAGAAAATCATTAAATCATGTTATTTGAATCAAATCATGCATAATAAAATCAAATACAATCACTTGAATCATAATTAATTGCACCCATGCAGAATCATATAGAAACCCTAGAAATCTGGTGCAACTTCATAAAAGGAATTGATAAATCTTGGGACTCAATGCATGGAAGGAAATCCATTGATGAAGTTCCCACATACCTTGGATAATCAAAGCCCTAGCATTTTCAAGAGAAACCTTGAAGCTTGAAGAACCCAATAAATCTTTCTTGAGAGCTTTGGAGAGAACTTTAGAGAAGATGAACTTGAAGGGAATTTGAGTTTTTAGTGAATGAGAGGGAATGGGTAGGTTTAGGAAAGGAAATGTCATGACCCAAAGTACCCCTAGGTGTGACATGACGAATGGGATCCTGAGAGACCCAAAAAAAGCCACTTGACAAGCATGACATAAAATAAATACAATACAAGAGAATAAGAAATATAAGTCTTCCACTCATGACATGACGTAAAAGATACGAACAGAGTACATAAGAGAACACACGGAATATTACTAAGTCTGATATATCCCTTTTAACATAATAGGAGTGGTTGGGATGTAACTCATACACCACGTACAAGTCTAAAATTAAAAGACAATAAAAGCAATGAAAGTATCCATGGTTTTTACCTCAAATCACAAGGACTCACCAATCCAAGTGAACAAGCTAAGCGATCTCGTCTAACCACGTTTGGGAGGAGGAGCGTCACGCTCTATATTTTGAGACAATATAGGCACAAATATGTATTAGTACTATGAATGTACCAAGTATGGGAAAATGTATAAAAACATAAGCATAATAATATAGTGAACTTGAACATGATATGAATGACCAAGTAAAATACAATAAAATCCTTTAAGTAGAAATCATAAGTCATGGACAAGGTCAATGCATAGTTGAAAACCATATGCAAAGCTTTAATAACACCTTTTGAAGAAAACCTAGTTCATTTGTAGGATATTTACCATTAACCGACAATAAGACCATGTGAGATATACCATGGAATTCGGTGTAACCCTCACACTGAAAAGAGAGAGTTAAGCTTGACAAGGTAAGACTATATCATTCATTATTCTAAGGTGGATCCACTAGCTAGGTCATTTAATACAATTCTATAGGGGCACGTAGTTTGTGACAAGGAGATTACTTCTAGAGACCTAACCTCTACTAACGAGAGAGCCTCCATCTCAAAGTCCTCTCAGTTCTAAGTAAATTCCAACGAAAAATACATAATAATATTCATATCAAATACTTGTAAAGGCAACAATTAAGACTACCAAACCAATCATAAGTTCATATTAGAGTACCTCCTTTAATACCATGATTTCATAAAATGTTCATAATAGACACTTACCTTTTTAAGAATTTAAATAATGATTCCTTTCAAATGTGAGAAAATATTTCACAAATCATTGATACGTATTCTAAAAGCACACTTTGGTCAAAAATCATTATTTTCATAAAACATGCATAAACCCTCAATCAAATTCATAATCATAATTCATAAGTTAAGAATTGAAATTGAAGCATAAAACATGGTTCCATATGAAATCAATTAGAAAACATGTAATTGAATCAAATCATTCATAATAAGATAAAATTATAACAATTGAATCATAATAAATTGGACCTATGAAGATTTGACATGAAAACCTAAGAATTTGGTGAAATTGAATGGGATATTTTTTGTTTCTTTTGGAACCCAATGGATGAAAGGAATCCATTGGTGAAGTACCACATACCTGGGAAATCAAACCCCAAAAGCAATGAAGAATAAACCTTGAACAAACCCTATCTTTAACCTTTTTCTCTTAACAGACAATTTGGAGACGGTGAACTTGGAGGGAATTTGGGATTTGAGTGAATGTGAGGGAATGGGTAGGATAGTAGTATAAAATAAGTTATAGGGGATTAGAATGTTCTAGAAATGACAAAGATTAGAGGTTAAATGGGTAGGAAAAGACCAAAATTGTCGGATGACTCCTATGGTTCCGACCTACGATCCGTAAGATTTTCTACAGACCGTCCTGGTCAAACGTAGAGTCAAGTACTTAGAGACAAAATACTTATAAATTTCCAAGATTTACTTCTACAGGTCGTCGACCATGCTACGGTCAATAGAACCCTTCCGTAGACCCTAATTTAAAGCCTCAAATTCCACTAAGTCACAACAGCTTCTACGAAACCTTTTACGGCCGTAACAAATCCTACGACCCGTAGGTCCATTTGTAGATCCAAGTCAAAATTTTCCAAGTCTGAATAAACTCTACGAGCACATCCTACGGCCCGTAGAACCTCCTACGACTCATCATGTTCATCCATAGGCCAACTTCATAGACTTGACATTTTTCAAAAAAAGAACCAAATCCTACGATTACCTCCCTACGGCACATATAACTTCCTACTGTCTGTACGTCGGTGCATAGAACTCGACAGCAGTGAAATTTTTGAAACTTTTCTTTCCAAAACTAAACTTCCATTTTCTTAAATGTTACATTAAATATAGGGTCTTAGAATGTTCTAGAAACGATATAGTCTAAGTGTTAAAAGGATAGGAAAAGACCCAAATAACCCAGACTAAAAACTATAGGACAACTTCTGCCTGTCGTCCTATGGTCCATAAAACTTTCTATGGACCGTACTTGTTGTCCATAGAACTAAGTATTGATGACTAACTTTTTTGATGATTTCCACGATACCCTTCCTACGGGTCGTGGAACTTCTACGGTTCGAAGGACCCTCATGTAGAACCCTTAGTCCAAAAAATCATCTAAGTCCAAGCATCTTTCCATAAACACTTCCTACAGTTCATGGATCCTTCTATGGCCGTACAACCTTACGTTGAACCTAAGGTATCAAAATCATCAATGCTAAAATCACTTATGTGGACCCTTCTTATGGGCCGTATAAGTTCTTATAGACTATCTTGTTGGTATGTATGTCCTCATTTATGACATGACAATTATTGCATTTCCATGACTCATTTCTACGATCACCTTCTACAAGCTACAGGACTTCCTACGAACGGTAGACAGTCTCGTATAAAACTGGCACTAGATTATTTCTGCAACTTTTCATTTCCAACTCAACTTACAAATTTCTAAGGTGTTTGATACGTCCAAACTTATACACTTAAAAAGTATAAACTGTCGAAGTCAATTATAGAAATCAACTAGAGTTGAGGTCGATCCCGCAAGGAATTTATAGTAGAAATAAACTTACTGATGCTAATATTCAATTGTGGTTAATATTTCCCAAAGAAATAAATTGAGAAGAGTAAATATTTGGTTGTTTTAAATTCAAGTAACCAATTTCATTAAAGTTGAATGTAATTGTAACAAACAACAGTTTCAAAATTTGATGTTTGATTAAGAGGGACTAGGATTGTGTTTCCCATGGCTGTTAACTTATAACTCGAATTCTACACGAATAATGGTTTATTGTCAACCTCATACTTTCATAGCAAGTTATGTACATCTACGTGCCTTTCAGCCCTATTAGATGACTTTCACTCTTCTCCTCTCGGTCCTAGAGTGTTTTGGATCTTACCCTTGCTTACTTTTTAAGAAGATTATCCTCTCTCGAGTTCGAATCCTTAAAACAAGTTAATAGAATTCGTTTTTAGATTTTCTTAATCATCATTTTTTTTCTTGAACAAGTGATTAATACATGCATGTTTGATTAACGTCTCAAGTACACCTCATCCGATTCTAGGTGTAAACGATCGTTAACTAGTATAAAACCCAACGAAGAGTTGAGGTCGAACCCACAGGGAATGGTACATGTTCAAATTCAATTATGAAGTGCAAACGTGGCCTAATCGGTTATAGGAATAAAAATTATCGGAAACATGCAAATAAATCTAAGGGAGTGACAAGGAATGGCACATGGGGGGTTTTGGATTGTCAATCATCAGCTACAACACAATAAAACAAGGAGGAAATAACAATACAAAGAGGAATTCTCAGGATGTGATCGATTATAGGCAAATTTCACTGTATGGATAATTGAAACTACTAATAAATAGCTAAATATTAGTGGGTAGGCTAGGCTATAAGTGAAATAGCTTTCCCTCGAACAACTATATCGATTCAAGTGATTTCTTTCGAATATCAACAAGATTAGCAAATAAGGATAGCTTACACCTTAATTCATCTACTCTCTCGAGTTAGATAAGTAGAATCAGATTTAGAATTTACTCTTTCAAGCTAAACCCATATCAACCCGATAACTACAATCATCAATTGGAAGCTTTGATTCTAAAACCTCTTTTTCAAGAAATCCCAGAATTCTAAGTTGGAATTGCATTTTCAACTACAATTCTTAGTTTAAAACATAGCTATCAATTAAACCCACTTCAATTAAGCATTAAAATCAGTAAAAAAGAATGCCCATAAGCTAATTCAGCTCATAATCACATGATCACACCCCAATAAATGGGGTTTTAGATACACGTCATAAAAATAGAGAAACATTTACCAAATACATTAGACATGATTTGGGTAAGGTTCCCAAGTCTTTACAATGGCCCAAAATGAAGAAATTCAGAAACCACTTGAAAATTCTCCCTATTGAGCTTAGAAATCCTCAAAGTCTATAATAAGAACTGAAAAGCTAAGAGAAAACTCTAACTCTAGAATGGGAACTGGAATAACTGGGAGAGAACTCCTCAAATTTACTTTAAAATTCCAATTTATAGTTGCCCAAAATTTATCTTGAAAATCCATTAGGTGGAATAAGTCGGGCATCGTCGAACAGGTCGGCGATCCGCCCTTTGCTTCAATCCATCGCCATTTCGCATTGGCCATTTATAAGGGTTTTGTGACTTTAAGCGATCAAAGTTGCCATCGCAGAGAAATTTGGCGCTCCGCCGATTGCCCATTTTTGTCGCCAAGTTGGTTCTTCTCCAGGGCTAGCACGCTGGAACTTTAGGCGAGCTAAATAGCCACTCGGGGAACCACCAAGTGGTCTTGGCGATCGCCAGGATCTTTTTTCTTCACTTTTTCATCTTGTTTGCTCATTTTTGCCCGGTAGTGTCCTTGCCTTGCTCCTTAGCCTTAAATTCTGTAAATCAACACTTTAACATCAGTTTAGAGCATAAATTAGGCATTTGAGGACACTAAAACTATCAAAGCAAAGCCTTAAATGAGTGGAAGTCTCACACTTATCAACACCCCCAACTTAAACTTTTGTTTGTCCTCAAGTAAAACTCAAGATCAATCTGTTCAATAAGGATGTCTACAAACAGTGTTGCTCAAGATTCAACATAAATGAACACACAAGCTTCAAACGACACATACAATGTTAATTTTGCACTCAAAGATTCAAGTTGTGACTCACCATTATCAAGTGTACTTAAGCTCACAATGCTTACATCAAATGTGAGTTCAAGCTCAACAAAGCTACTCAAATGCCCTCACAACAAAGATGATTCCATAATCACACAAGATTTCTCAAAAATTGAAAGTCCCGTAATCAAATTCAACTGTCACACTCACAAAGATGAAAACATGCATGACTCAACCCATAGGGTTGCCCTTATTTTCCAATTAACATTCGTTTCATCTCACTAAAGATCACAAAGGTCTTTTTAAGGCTTGTAACGGGGCTGAGTGTAAAGGTATGGTCATTTAGGCTTAGTGGCTTCTACCTTCATGAAGTATGGCTTGAAAATCACTCTTTCTCCTTCTCTTTCACATTCAAACATGTTCAAGCTCCACCCCATTATTCAACTCAACATGAAACACTGGATACCCCATTATTCTTCATTCTTTTCACACACTTTATTTCACAACTTTTTCTCTTTTTCAGTCTCTTTCTTTTCTTCTTCTTCTTTTTTTATATGGAGGGGTTTCATCGTTTTCAAAACAATCCATCAAAGGGGGGAATCTTTACACTTCTTGACTTTCCTTCTTTTTCACCATATCCCCAACTTAGGCTTTTGGCCTAAGTTGGCTATTCAAACATACCAATACTTCATGAAGGTTCTGGGTGATGGGATAAAGAGGTCAAAGTTGTTCAAGTTTCTTCCAAGAAAAGGATAGGCTCAAAGGGTGCCAAGCAAGGTTCACACATCTCACAAGGTTGGCCACAAAGAGGTATATTGTCAAATTGGCTCACTCTTCAAAATTCTTACGTAAGATCATTTCAATTGCTTGCTTCACTCAATCGATCGACCAACGGGGAAAATTCTAGGTGTCATCAAGCACAATGTTCAAGACAACCTCACCACACAAGGCATTGGTACAAATATCAAACAAGACCCCACACTTTCTAGCTAGCATGCAATGTTCATCACAAAAGACTTCATTGACAATCGGCTAGTCACAACAAGAGTTCAAAGTTCACATATTGCCTATGTAACTTCGTTTACCTCATCGTAGCCACACAATCATTTTGTTCAATTAAGAGCACTATTCAAGTCATCGGTATTGACCACAAGCGACACTCAAATTTGTATAATAACAGCCACAATCACACACAAGAGGTGGCAAAAATATTAAAATTTGGTTCAAAAACCATAACCAATTTCTATCAAAACAATGGGCCACAACACAATTCAACAACCAAGATATATATAAAAACCAATAAGCTCCAATATTCACATCACAAAAGCAAAATATTCACAAAACAGCCCACAAAAGAGGTAGGTATGGGAATACCTCACCCCCACTAACAAAATATGTAGTTGTCCTTAAAAGCAACTAAAAAGAAAAATAGTCTAAAAAGTAACAAAGAAGAGACAAAGAGAATCATCCTGCCAGGCTAAGCCTAGGTGAAGTCTGCATATCCACAGCTCCATCTGTCTAGGCATCAGTGCCCGGTGTCTCAGCATCCTTGGTTCCATTTGACCCCACTATCTAAGTATCCTACAGCGATGCTTGTCTCGCAGTCTCAAACATAGCACCCTCCAGATCAGACAGGTCCTCATAAAAAGCCTCCTCACGAACACCAAGTTGCTACTCATCAGTCTCAACCTCGGACTCTACAGCATCATTAGCTCTAACCTCATCTCCGGTAGTAGTCGGAGGCATATAAAAATAACCTGGAACATCATTTTTCGGGCCATCTGGGATCTCCATAGTGCCAAAGATCAGGGATATATCAGTGGACTCCAGCTGGTCCATATTCTTCCTCAACTCGGTAATATCAGCCTTTAAAGTTGTGACCTCATCAGTGGCTCACTAGCCCTTCTCACACTCCCCCATTCTCACCATCAAGGCATAAGAGCCAACTTATGGCTATAAATCTTGGCTCTAAAGGGTGTCAAAGCAGCAGCAATGGCTCTCTCGATCATCCAATGAATCATGGACTCTAGTCGGTAAGCACGCACATCGGTGGATTGGGACAAATGCCCTATATTATACAATATGGCCTGGGAGTTAGGGGGCGGGAAACAAAAGTACCAGCAGCAGATCTAGGGGGAGGATGTGCAGTAGAAGTAGTAGGGGTATCAGAAGGAGTGGAGCTAGAAGTACCTGAAGGCCCAGTGGACAGAGTAGGCAAGCTTGCCTCTAACGGTATCATATCAATGTCAACCACTAGGGAAGTTTCCACTGGAGCTGCCTTCCTCCTATCTGCCTCATCCTTCGGGTACTCGGCCTTAATACGTCGGATGTCAGTAGAGGAGGTGTGTGTCACCTCCACATTAGTCTTCTCATCTCGAGGAACATCGGCCCGTCTGCACAGCTCGGTGATCAACACCGGGAATGGGATTAAAGTTTGTCTCTGTTTTGCCCTCATGGCCATCTTCTGCTCAATCAACATCCCTAAAATTCAGCTCTTAACGACTAATGATAGACCCTAGACAAGATCTATTCAGGTGTCTGAGGATATACTCGTTCTGGGATGGCATGATTGTGGTGCTGATAAACCCAAACCAGTACCTAGCTGCCACATTAAAATCTTTCTTCTCTATTGGCACTTCGGACTCAAGCCATCTCGGGGTAACATCGGTGAGAAGGGGTGTCAGCCAACCTTTAAGATCCTCTAACATCTTCTTCATGATCAGATCGATATAATCGTGCACAAAGTCATAAGTGCACCCCAGAATAACATTATTATAAGAACTGTCGCACTAAACCTTCTTGCCTCTGACTATCACAGAATCAACCGGTCTGAACATGTTGGCCTTTTTCTTCCCCTTATAGGCCATCTCACCATAGGCCGAATAAAACTCCCTGACCCGATTGGGAATGTAGGGCACCCGGGGTTTAGTGAAAATCTCGAACCTATGGAACTTGAAAGTGTTTCAAATCTCTAGATACATGTCCACCACACCATCAATGGACAATCTGTTCTCCTCAAGAATAGTCCTCAATCCCTCGACTTTTAGTTTGTTGAGAGATTGGGGTGGAGGACCATGTACTGGTGGTACCGGGACCACAGTCTATGCTAGAGGTGCAGCTGGAGGGGTCCGTTCCGGAATCGATCATGATGAGATTTGAAGTGTAGCTTCCTTTGCCAGGCCAGTAGCAGTTGATCATCCTCAGGCTCAGAGATAGAAGCTTGAGAATCATGTGAGTCACCCTCACTGTCTAATGTGGTGAGGTAAGTCTCGTAGACCCCCTCACTTTCTGAACTTGCCTCCTCCGGAGGCACAACTACAGGATCTTTGCCCTTTCCCTTGCCTCTTTTTGGAGGGAGCTTCTTCGCCTTGGACGCAGTTGCCTCCTCATTGATCATTATTTTACGTGCTTGCTTTCGGGGCTGCATGTCTCTATCGGACACTTTGCGTCCAATCATTCCTGCAAACAACATAGAAAAACATTAGAAACAAATTCCAGAAAAAGTGCAGAAAATAAGTTGCAGAATGACTCGTTGAACCGATCGAGAAGTCGCTGTATCACTTTGGCGAGCCAAATCGGGCTGGTCGAAAGTTTTAGCACAATAATTTCAAAAATAATCAAAGCTGGTCAGCGATGTCCAGGGCCATTCGGCAGATCGTCGACACCAATCACCGAACTAAAAGTAGCTCACCGAAAGTTACAATGCATTTTAAGGATTTAGGGGCGCAGAAGGCCGATCAAGAAGGACTTTTAGCGACTCGGCGAGCACATGTGTATCTCCGAAAGTTACAGACCACAAACTCAACATTTAGAGGAATTAAGGGCGATCTATGGGGACTTAGGCGAACCGCCGAACCAATTGGCGAGCTCAACCCAGCTCGCCAAATGGCCCTTCGTGCCAATTTTCTACCCCTTTCTTAAAAATTCAACCTGCAGCCCACTAAAACAAAATCAAGCACATACACTATGAAATTAAAGGAAGACCCATACAATCCATGCCCTCGAGGTACTCAAACTTCCCCCGATTTGGCCAAAATTGGTTATTTGACGTCTTTTGCCCTTAAGAATGATGTCAACCGCTCCATCATTGGGAAAAAATTGACATTTAGCACATTCCAGAGCTACTCAAACTTCACCCCACTAGACCCAACACAATTTCATCGCGACCCAACAATTTAGACTCGATTTTAAATAAGCACACATGGGAATCAATCATTTACTAGCAATTAGGCATGAATTCAATTCATTACGGGCAATCTAATAGGTAAACACTGATAAAATCACACTACCCAACAATTATCAACAGTAATTTTTAGATTACATTCGAGTTCAACCACAATTAGAGTACGGGGTTCGGAAAACCAACCTTTATGCCGAAATTTAATTAAAATGCAAGGCGAAAAAGTTCCACAATCATGAACAAAGATCCCAAGTGAAATGAGAGTAAAAATGTGAAAAATACGAACAATATTCTATTTGGGTGAGAGTACGAGAGTTAAAAAAGGGAGAAGATGAAGGATTTTGAAATTTTAAACTGTTTGGCCTTTAAAACTTTCAGTTCGCGCTCAATTCGGTGATATAAATCGAGCTCACTGAACCACTCGGTGACACGCAAAGTTGTATTTTGGCTCACTGAGTTTTACGGAACTCCCAACAATTTGGGGGTTCAAACAGCGGACAAAGTTGGGCTCGCCGACTGAGCTTTTAGCTCGTTGAGTTTTACAGAGTTCTACATCAAGCTGGGTGGTTCCAATGGCGATCCAAGTCGGGGCTCGCCAACCTCTTCGGCGATTTACCGACTGGATTGTTGGCTTGCCTAATTGCCCATTTTCCAACACTTCTCACTTTTCAACCTACAAAATCAACACCCATTATTCAAAAACAAAATTTAAAATATCAAAGACTTGGGTTACCTCCCAAGAAGTGCCTTATTTAACGTCGTGGCACGACATAAATACCAATTTAAGCTTCATTTTTGGGGTTTTCCATTATATCACTAGGCAACCCTCCTTTTGGCCATGGATTTAAATGAGTCAAGATTTGACGGGATTTTGATGCTCATGGGGTGGGACATACCTGTCCTTGTCAGTCTCTCTTTCCTTCCAAGTAGTGTTACGATCGCGCCAATCTCTGTCACAGTCTCTCCACCCCTCATCTCTATTCCAACCCGTATTTCCACCCGACCTTGGATAGTTTTGACGAAAACCTCCTCTTTGGTTGGCAAGGAAGTTCACTTCTTCATTGTACAATGTTTCAAAATGAGCTTCATCAGGGTTCACTCCACCAACACGCACTTCATTAACACTCTTCAACCCACTACCCATCACGTTTTTGCCAAGATATCCAGCTGGGTCATCATTTTGGCCATGTTTTGGTCTCTCTTTTGATCTTTCTCGATCTTCTCTTTTGTCATCCTAAAAGTGAGAGGAGACACTTAGTCCTTACGAGTGTACCATGCTCTATTGATCTTGGTTATGCAATCAAGGAGTTGTGACGCTACTTCATAGTGTTGTTGCATTATACCACCGGAACAAGTTGATCAGCAACTCATTTGTTCACCGAGTCAAGTCTCCTATATAAGTATTGTAGCAACACGTTGTTTGGAAGTCTGTGAGTTGGGGATTGAAGCACCAACTTCTTAAATCTCAGCCACGTCTCGTGGATTGGTTCACCTTCCAAGCATTTGAAACCTTGGATGTTATAACTTAGCATCATCATTTTCGATGGGGGAAAGAATCTCACTTGGAACACTATGGTAAGTTCATCCCAAGAGGAGATGGAGTCCCTTGGTAACTCAACTAACCATTTGGTATCTTCGCCCATCAAAGAGAATGGAAACAACCTGAGGCAGACTGATTATTTTGATATGTTCTTGAATGAGAATGGACCACAAACATCCATGAAGTTCCGAATATGCTCATGGGGGTCTTTGTCACGACCCGGGATCACCCCCTAGTCGTAACCGGCGTACTCGACCTCGAAGAGGTCTAATACAAGCCTCTTAGCATTCATTCATCACATAGACACTAAAACCATAAGGGATTAAAAACTTTCTTTACCAAGAAAACATTTCATTAAAAAAAACAATAGCAAGCAGAAGACTTTCTAGACTTTATACGTGATGTCTCAAATCCATCTAATACTTTAGAGTACAAAATTCGGGACCAATCCCATACACAACTTAAACAATACTAAAAAGACATAAAAGAACATATGGGGTATTGTCCTCAAATATATGAGGACTTACCAAGTCTTCATCTTCAACACTTAGAAACCTATCAAATAGTCATGACACGTCACCATCTCCAAATCCCTACACTTTA